>NC_081410.1:608199730-608499730 GCF_030272615.1 Cryptomeria japonica
CTAGTTTCTATTGGAAAATATAAGTCAGTCACATATGGTGTTAAAGATGGAAAAGAATTAAAGAGGTGTGAGTTAGTGAAAAGGGATATATGCATAGCTGATTTTGTGAAGATGTTTCAAGAGAAACTAGTATACGAGTACATAGGTCACACACATAGAGCTAGGTGGTTAGATGAGCAATTCAAGTTGTGTAAGGACACTTTCCCCCTTGGCACTATTGTCTCTATCATTGATTTTGCTGAGAATTATACACTAAAGCCACAAAATGAAGTACAATCTATGTATTACCACTCTACACAAGTTATAATCTTTTTACACATAGCATTCATGCATGCACATGATAGCACCGAGGAGGAAAGAAAGGCTATAAGAGAATATCACTTCTATATCAGCGATGATCGTACTCATTCCTCAGAGTTTGTGCAAGGATGCTTTACATTCTTCTATGATAGTTTAGGGGAAAGAGATAGATACAACCAACACTTAATATGGTCGGACAATTGCACCGCACAATTCAAGAATGCAAGGATGTTCTACTGGTTGACTAGGATGCATGTGACAAGTGGTGTACAACATTTTTGGAATTTCATTGAGGCAGGGCATGGAAAGGGAGAGCATGATGGTGCGGGAGAATGTGTGAAAAGATCTCTTACCAGAGAGGAATTGAAGTACGAAGGTGGTGCAATATTAATAGATGCAAAAACAATTGTGCAATGGTGTAGCTCTACGATGGGACCAGGTAATGCAGATAAGTCTATGGTTTCCAGATACTTTTGGTTAATAAGTGAATCTAACATTGAAAACTATCTAGATTGTTGTACACTTACTAGATCAAGTGACATGCATTCATTTGGAAGTTCAAATGCAACATCACTAGTTATTTATCCTAGACATATTGCATGCTTTTACTCTTCGTGTATGCATTTTTTGTGGGATGAATGTGAATCAAAAGAGTGGGTTGACCAATGGTCTTGTAGAACTTTTCAAACCCTAGATACATATCAACTTCCTAGAGCACTACAAATGAACCGGATTGAAGCATCAGTGGATTTTGACCATGTATCAGACATAGTTGAACCAAGTAAAGGGTTGCAATTTGCTACAATTTTAAGCTTAATTTATTACTATTAACTTATGTTGATTTTGGTATTAACTTATATCCTTCTATTAAATGTAGGTCATGTATATGTAGTTATTGCGGATGAGAACAATGAAGAAGGAACAAATTACTTTTTATGTCATTGTATTGAGGCCAAAAAGAAATTGACTTCTATAGTGGTTGATGGAGAGAGTATTGAGTACCCAATAGGATCCGTTGTTGTGACAGGGACATGGCTTAGAAGGTACCATTGTTGTGTCGAGTTGTATTGAGACCTCTTAAACTCATTTATTTAGCAGTCATTGTATTGATTTTGGCATTATCATTCTATAAAATGCAGGTACCCTATCAAAAATTCTAATGCCTGGTTGTTTGAGGACTTTGAGACACATAGACATATTCTTCATTACTCAAACCTTCTTGTTGCAACAAATATTCATTTGATTAAATATCGTGGTAGACCTCTTAACAAGGATTCATGGATTGTTCATGAATCAAACCACGAGGCAATACTTGAGACACTAAGAGTTAGAGTTGATCCAGAAGGTTCACTTGATTGATTTTGGGCCATCTAGAAGAATAATTCTACAATATGGTAGAATAATTTTGACAATTTTGTATATATCTTTTGCGAAACATTGTAACTTCGCTTTTTTGGATGTGCTCTACATGCATATGAGCTGTAATGTGCATATGAGCTATAATGTGCATATGTAGATGCCAAATTTTGTATATAAAAACATCAATGAGTTGTAATGTGCATATCTAGATGCTAAATTTTGTATTAAAAAACAACAATGAGTTGCAATGTGCATATCTAGATGCTAAGTTTTGTATAAAAAAACAAAAAGTTGTAATTTGCATATTTAGATGCAAAATTTGTAAATACAAACAGTAATGAGCTTGATCGTTTATATAAGATGCCAAATTTTTTATATGAAAGTGTCCATGGGGCTGATTTGCAAATTTTGAGAGCCCAAATTTGTACCATTTGATTATAAATACATTTGTAATAAACTTGTACCATTTGATTTTAAATAACTGAGTCTGATTCTGACATATGTTAAATAACTTGCAAATGGGTATTTGAATATGCAACTTTTTTTCCAAGTGTTTTGGGAAAGTTTTGAGTTATTATTGAATTACGCGATTTGAAGGGCTAGTAGGAATAGTCTGAATCCGAGATAGGATTTTGGTAGGTAGTGACAACATGACCCCATAGGTTCAAACGGATCATCCATAAGTGTCACGGTCTCTGAGTTACACTACGTCAAAGTTTGACCCTTTTTTTTGCTTTGAGTGCTCAAGGGAAAACGTCGCTACGAGGTGGCTCATAATGATCTGACATCTTGGGGAGAAAGACAATGGTACACCTAGCATAAACCTAGCCACCTGGATGTGCTCGCACTGACGGTTCATTCCCACGACAAGCAGAACGAAAGATGCGCTATTTTGCCACCTCTCACTGACGGTTTCTGATGCGATAGAAAAAATCTCACCACAAGAAAATGGAATCGAGTTTTCCAAAACCTAGATAGGATTTTGTAGGTAGAGATAATACAACCCCATAGGTTCAAACAAATTGTCCATAAGTGCCACGGTCTCCGAGTTACGCTACATCAAAGTTTGACCATTTTTTCTGCTTTGAGCGCTCAAGGGAAAACGTCGCTACGAGGTGGCTCATAGCGATCGGATGCCTTGGGGAGTGAGACAAAGGCATAGATAGTGTAAACCTAGCCACTCAAATGCACTCGCATTGACAATTCGTTCCCATGACAGGCAGAATGAAAGATGCACTATTTTGCCACCTCTCACTAACGGTTTTTGATGCGACAGAAAAAATCTCACCACAAGAAAATGGAATCGAGTTGCCCAAAATTGAGATAGGATTTTGTAGGCAAAAATAACATGACCCCATAGGTTCAAATGGATCGTTCATAAGTGCCACAGTCTCCGAGTTACGCTACATCAAAGTTTGACCATTTTTTTCGCTTTGAGTGCTCAAGAGAAAACATCACTATGAGGTGGCTCATAATGATTAGACGCCTTGGGGAGGGAGACAAGGGAACACCTAGCGTAAACCCAACCACCCAAATGTGCTCACACTGACGGTTTGTTCCCACGACAAGCAAAACGAAAGATGCACTATTTTGCCACCTCTCACTGACGATTTTTTATGCGACAGAAAAAATCTCACCACAAGAAAACATAATCGAGTTGCCCAAAACTAAGATAGGATTTTGTAGGCAGAAATAAAATGACCCCATAGGTTCAAATAGATTGTCCATAAGTGCCACGGTCTTTGAGTTACGCTACATCAAAGTTTGACCCTTTTTTCTGCTTTGAGCGCTCAAGGGAAAACATCGCTACGAGGTGGCTCATAACGATCGGACGCTTTGGGGAGCGAGAAAAGAGTACACCTAGCATAAACCCGACCACCCAGACATGCTCACACTGACGGTTCATTCACACGACAAGCAGAACGAAAGATGCACTATTTTGCCACCTCTCACTGACGGTTTTTGACAGTTTTTGATGCGACGGAAAAAATCTCACCACAAGAAAACATAATCAAGTTGCCCAAAACCGAGATAGGATTTTTTAGACAAAAACAAAATGACCCCATAGGTTCAAATGGATCATCCATAAGTGCCACAGTCTCCAAGTTACGGGACGTCAAAGTTTGACCATTTTTTCCACTTTGAGCGCTCAAGGGAAAACGTTGCTACGAGGTGGCTCATAACGATCGGACGCCTTGTGGAGAAAGACAAGGGAAAACCTAATTTAAACCCAACCACTTGGATGCACTTGCACTGATGGTTCATTCCCATGACAAGTAGAACGAAAGATGCACTATTTTGCCACCTCTCACTGACAGTTTTTGACAGTTTTTGATGCGATAGAAAAAATCTCACCACAAGAAAATGGAATCGAGTTGCCCAAAGCCAAGATAGGATTTCTTAGGCAAAGACAACATGACCCCATAGGTTCAAATAGATTGTCCATAAGTGCCATGGTCTCCGAGTTACAGAACGTCAAAGTTTGACCATTTTTTCCACTTTGAGCGCTCAAGGGAAAACGTCGCTACGAGGTGGCTCGTAATGATCAGATGCCTTGGGGAGAAAGGAAAGGGCATACCTAGTGTAAACCCAGCCACCTAGACATGCTCAAGCTGACAGTTCATTCCCACGACAAGCAGAACGAAAGATGCACTATTTTGCCACCTCTCACTGACAATTTTTGACGGTTTTTGATGCGACAGAAAAAATCTAACCACAAGAAAATGGAATGAAGTTGCCCAAAACTAAGAGAGGATTTTTTAGGCAGCAACAACATGACCCCTTTGGTTCACACGGATTGTCCATAAGTGCTTTAACTCTTCTTTTATAGGTGATGAAATGATGAACTTCACTCCATAAGCATGAGTTTATAAAATAATAATTTCACTCCAATCTCTTCATGCATGAAGGACTCAAAGAAAATTCACTCAACCAAAATACAGAATATCAACATTACCAGTATCGGTGATTGGGTATACACAATATGAGTAATAGATAGTTTAAAAGTATACGCCATATGAGTTACAAGTAATGAACATATTGGATCACATTTCAAGACATATACACAACTAACAAATTTGATCACATTTCAATAGCAAATAACTAAGTTTTAGGAATATCATGTTTCATATATATCAATGAACAAATTGGATCGAATATCAAGTTTCATGTATATCAAAATGAACAATAATCGTGTACATATATCAAAAAATGGCATAGATGCCAAATCAATAATAGTTACAAAAATGTGGCATGTGCCATGTCTGTCAAAGTTGATATATACATATACAAATGTCGAATATATAAAAAAATAGTCCTTCAATGACCACAACTATAACTATATGTCTCTATCGGTATCTATGACTATGGTGGATCATCAAAATCGAGCCTCTTTGAAGTAGTACATGGCTCTGTAGGTGGCTGCACAAGGACAATTCAAATGTCGAATCAGATATATTTTCTCAACATAACATCAAAATAACTAAATACTGAACTCTAAATTGTTTGAAGTTGAAATGTTGATTACCTCATCTCTGTCTTCTGCAATTTGGTGAGGCTGAGGATCCGTGGGATGTCCTGCAGGAGGCTGTAACTGGTAAAACAACATTAATACATGTTAATGACATATATGTCAAATAACACATAATAATTAAAAATGAATAGACTAAACAACTAAAGCATACCGGAGCCTCAGATGGATGTGTTGTGGTCGTAGGAGGCAAAGTCATAGATGAATCAGTTCTGACTATTTCCTATATCCATGGTAAGTGATCCAAAAGGAGTTAACTAGACGGTTTCAACTTCGTTGTGCACTTAGTGAAAAGGAGTTGATCTAAGACAGACATACCTTTTGCCTTGGTCTTGTTGGATCCCATAATATACGTGTAGGACTTCTACTAAAATGGAATGGTAGAATAACAGTAGGAAGTTTGGAAGGGGCCTGTAATAGTTTAAAGACAATCATACAAGTTAATAACTCAAAGTTGTTGACAAACTAGATAAAACAAATATTTCTAATATAAGTAGAAAAAATGCACACCGAAGCCTCGTATAGTTCTCCTGTAACCTTAGGAGGCCTAGTCGAATCTGATGCAATTATTACCATTTCCTATATGAAAAATGATAACATATGATATAGACATAAAAGGATCTAGTTATTTTGAACAAGCAAGAATGCAATCCAAAGTGAATACGAAGATATCACCTCTTCCCTCTACTGAACCTCATTGACATCAGGTGCATTCATTAATTCCATAAACCCCATATGTTTCTATATATAGAACAAATAAATTAAGTGCATTTATCAATATCTACATATACATGTTTAATCATAATACATTTCAATAATTGAATTTAAATTATAGTGAATTACCTTCTATCGTTTGGGTGTCCGAGAGGATTTTTTTTTCTGCCTCGGAGTACTAGAGGATGGCTTTCTCACACGAGATGTCCTCGAGGCAGGTGGGGTAAACTAACAGAAAAAAATTAACATAAGGGAAAAGAGCATGTATTTAATATATCACTTAAGTCAAAAATATATAAATCTAAATGGTACCACATAGCTATCTTGGCCAAAGTCAATGGCTGAAAGCATGATATCATCAAGTTGGGACATCTCAGCCACTGATAAGCCCTACAAAATATCAAGTAATCATAGATATAATTAACAAAATATATTTTGAATCTAATGTATTATTATATTTTTAACAAATTTACAAATATTTACCTCTGGTGGTGAAACTACTCGTGACCGTGGAGTCGACCGAATAGTATGTAGTGTACTCCCACCCCCTATTGCACCCTACACTGCATTTTATTTATATGTCACTTTAAATTGTTCTAAAAATAAAAATTCATTTCTTTTTATAAGATTTAGTCACTTAATTGATAACATGTCATAAACAGAATTAAACGCACTTGTGTCTGATAGAGAGGGTACAACATATTGAGTAATTCGTCGGTGAGGGCCACATCCTCTATATTGGAAGCATGGCATCTACTCCCACAACATGTACATGAATGAGATGTCCCACCATCCTTGTCCACGTCAGTTTCTACACCAAAACATACACCTTGGTAAGTGGGGCACATATGTTGAATGGGTTGGCTCGTACCAAATGATGCATGAGGTGCTACTGATGAAGGAGGTGCCACTGAGGAAGGAGGTGTTGCTGATGAAGGAGGTGTTGCTAATGAAGGAGGTGTTGCTGATAAAGGAGGTGTTGCAGGTATTGGTACATCCTCTACTCCAACCAGTTGTGTACCATGTTGAACAATGACATCAGTCAATGATACAGCTGCCTGAAGAGTCTGTAATTCCATAGACTCCTTCAAGGATATAGGGACAATGACATGAACCATGGTTTTAGGAGTTGTATGCGTCCTATGTTGTGGATCTACCACCCTATGGGCCCTAGGTCTATCCTACGCAGAGCCTCTCCCTC
Source organism: Cryptomeria japonica (assembly GCF_030272615.1). NCBI lineage: Eukaryota > Viridiplantae > Streptophyta > Pinopsida > Cupressales > Cupressaceae > Cryptomeria > Cryptomeria japonica. Next base: position 608,206,834 of record NC_081410.1, read on the forward strand.
TACCTGAAATTGTCGGATGTCAAAGTAATTCAGCTTCTCGCCGAGGATAAACTCACAATACAACTTTCTCAAAAAATATAGAGGCACCTCCCAATTATTACAAGGTGGTTGGTCAAAGACCATATACCAGCTATCCCAAAAAGTGTCTTTCAATCTAGCATGAACACACCAATGTATAGGAAACTGAGTCGTATTTAGTTCTAGGTTGTTACTGGTAACAGGATCGGTGAAAAGAGCACATATATCAGCTTTAACTATGCCCTTTTTCTTCACTTGATCATATGACAACCCATCCGCATAAAATGTTCGACATCTATCCCTCCATGAACCCCATTTCATAACCTCCCTAGATACCTCATTTGCACTATTAACCATTGTTTCTAATGTTCTAGCAAGGGTTGAGTGGTGCTCAAGCCTAGAGGTCCTCAACCTATTCACCAATATAGAAATTCGAGGACTATTTTGTGTAAGGCGATTGATGAGATCCTCTTGTGTGGAATCTACATGATCTAATGGAGGATGTGGAGGGTTTCGAGGTGGTGGTGGTTGTTGAGGAGCAACATTTTCAGGATTTTGAGGGTTTTCTTGTTGCTCTTGTGCAATGTTAACAGGGTTTTCTTGTGTTGCTTGTGCAGGAGGAGGTCTTTGTTGTCTATTTCATTTTTGGGGATTGCTTGAAGAATCTGACATCAAATTAATAAAAACAAAATTTAAATCAATTAAAAAACCCTAATTTGATTAAAATGCAAAGAAAAATAATCAAACAAATTAAATCTTACCTATTCGACGGGGTGCCATTGTTGAAAATTGCTTTCGATGATGGGAAAATAAAAAATAGTTGCAAACCCATGCGGGTTCGATGCTTTTTTGGCTTCTCCTTGCTACTGTTCCATGGGTTTTGGCGTTGAAAATGGCCAAAACCTGTGGCCTACACAAAAGAAATATGTTTCTCAAAACACGTACGAGTTTTGAGAAACTTTAAATTTTTTTATTTAAATTAAATGTTCCTCAAAACCCGTACGGGTTTTGAGGAACTTTTGGTTTTTTTAATTGTTTTTTCTCTTGGTGTTACCAAGCCTAGCATGTTTTTGAAATTTTAGAACCTACACGGGTTATGAATTTTTATTTTATTTTTTGGCATGTGGCCACTTTTCTGTTCACCATCTTGGTGCACTTACCCAGTTCCAATGTGTATAGTCATAGACAATGGTTGCCCTTTAAATAACTATAAAGTGCATGAACTATGTGATTAATTCCATATTCAACATCGCTTTACAACACCATACTATCCTCAAAGTAATGGCCAAGCAAAGGCAACAAATAAGACAATTCTAAAAATCCTCAAGAAAGTTGTCAATGAAGCCTGATGAGATTGGCACCTCCAATTGAATCCTTCTCTTTGGGCTTATAGAATAGGTGTCTGCATAGCTACAGGGGCTACTCCATACTCTTTGGTCTACATAGTAGAAACAATTTTGCCTATTGAGGTAGAATTACCATCATTAAGAGTTTCCTTAAAACATATCATTTCAGAAGAGGATTACAGAGTGGCTAGGCTATAAGAGTTGGAAATGTTAGATGAAAAATGACAAAGTGCACTAAACCACTTGCAAGGATATCAAAATAGGTTGTGAAGAAGCTCTAATAAGAGAGTAAGAGTAAGGTTCTTTGAAGTTGGAGACCTAGTTCTAAAGGAAAATCAAATAAATCTAGCAGAGCGACAATGATGAGGCAAGTTCGAACCGAGTTGGTTGGGCCCTTATGTGACAACCAAAGATTGGAAATGGCGCATATCATTTGGAAACAATGGAGGTTGATTCACTCTTTGAACCCATCAATAGAATGCACCTCAAAAAGTACTATATCTAATGGCTGGATAGTTAAATTTATTTGCATTTCATCGCATTGCATTTGCATATAGTTTCTTTCAAGTTTGTCACATATTGCATTCCATTTGCACGAAGTTGCATCAATAAATCATTTTAAGTACAAAAGTGATTGTGTGAATTGGTCACTTTCTTACATTTGAGCAAGTCAATGTTCACCTCATTTCTTAGACATTCATTCGTGAAGTTTTTAAAACCCATGATCGCTCATCTTTAGTACCATCTTGTGATTCTGATTTGCCTTTGGTCGGGTAGAGGACCCACTATTGTATCTTGTTACCTAAATGTATCAATTTCTATATCTTTCACACATTAATAGGTTTCTCTAAGTCATTGTAGATACCTAGTTAATGGCATGACTAGTGAAAAATCTAACATCTCTCCAGCGCTACTATAATTATCACACCCATGTAAGTTTCATCACTTACAAGACAGTGCAAGGACAAAGTAAAAGATTCCTTACAATATATCAAAAGATCAAGGCAAAAATAATGAGCAAGAAGAGAAATATCAAGCAAAAAACTGCATTGAATATCAAAAGCTTGGCTAGAGGAACATATGAGTAACCCCATCAAGATTATAGATGCATGCTGGCAATGGAGCAATATTTGAGAGATTATAGTGATAACCTCATCGGGGCTATAGACATCTGTTGGTAGCGAGGCTCTATCCAGGATGCTTTTGGAGTCAGGATAACTCACGTAGCTAGTCACGTAGGATTCTAAGGGTCATCAGTCGTCACAAGAGTTAGAATAAATCCACGTGCACACACATAGGTAATTGCAAACCAAAGTCTCAAGAGTCAATGGAGGAGTTTTTTGTTTCTCCATTTACAAATCATAATCACCTGGTGTGCTAAGTTGAGTCATCCAAAGGTTGTTGAGAATGGAATGGATCCTTGTCTTTGAAATGTTCTGCAACCTCAAATTTATCAGTGTATAACAATGTGATAAAGTCACACAAGTACATCCTTGTTCGGATAAAAAGATGCATTTCATTTATCATTCTTCTTTGTATAATAAAAACATTCATGTTGCGTCGGTCATCATCGTGTCAAATACCATGTTTGTATGTAATAAATGCATAGTTCATCAATTGCATCACCTAAGTCTGCAAATTGGGGGCATTGTTCTGCAAAAAAAAGTCAAAAAAAATATAAAATGTCCTAAAAAAACTCTTAAAAAAGGGCGAAAAATCAAATAAGATCTGAAAAATATTTTAAAAATTAAAAAATGTTTTGAAAAAAATCCATAAAAATCAAATAAGATCTTTAAAAAATTGAAAAATATCCTTAAAAATTCAACAAAAAACATTAAAAGATCCTAAAAAAAAATCATAAAAATCAAAATATATCCTCAAAAAATCAACAAAAATCAAATAAAATCCTGAAAAAATCCAAAAAATCATAAAAAGATCCTGAAAAATTCATAAACATTGAAAAATGATCTTTAAAAATACAAAAAAAATTCAAATAATATCTTGAAAAAAAAAAAAATTGGAAAAAGTCCTCAAAAAATCAACAAAAAGCATAAAAGGTCCTGGAAAAAGCACCAAATTTTTGAAAATCAAACAACAAAAATCTTCAATAAAACATCTCACAAAGATCAAACACTTGAGCAGATATCTAGTAAACACTTCAAGAGAAGTTAACAACGGATAAAACTATCTTATCAAAATATGCAATCAAACCGATCAGCTATCTTATCAATCGAATCAACCAACCCTATCAATAAATCTTCAACTTGTCTTAAATAGGGAAGGGTACACTCAAAATTAGATAGATCAGTCTTAAATGGGGTATTCAATCTCTGAGATCAAACATCAACCATCACATCAAACAATCAAAGCAAAGGCACAAATCAATATGATTGTTGGATTTTGTCCTAGTTAGTCTTTATCTTTTATCAACTGGTGACAAGTTATGTCCCTATGCTACTCAAGGATGTCCACAAGTGACTAGAGAAGCGAGGATGGTCCATGATCTTTTTCTTTTTTTTTTGTTTGTTATGTGAACTGATGAAGTTCTGGGGCAATGGTACTTTGGGTGTCTATGTCGGTACATTCATTCGACAAGTATCCTATGCAAAAATAAATACAAGGATAACTATGCTTGTGACTATCCACTAACTATCGCGCATACCTTGACCCTTAGTGCTACACCCAAAATGGAGGGGTTCACTCCTTGTCTACCATGTGTTTGTTTTTGTAGTGAGATATCATTTACACCTTGGCTCCTTATACCCTAGTGTACAAAGCTCCATTGAAACATAATAAGGCTCAATGATGAATATGTTGCGCTAAAAAATAAAGGCACAAGAATTTGTGGTTATACCATTTCCAATCTTTAAACTCATCTTTTAATCTCTCCTAATTCTATATCAAATCATTTCTCATCAACCTACCAATTGAGTAACAATTATTCTAAGTGCATAAATCAACAAACAAAAATGTACTTTGGCATCCATAACAAAAAAATAAATTATTTGCATGCATTTAATAGAAAATCATCATATTAGGTGCATTTTACATTATAGATGTTTTTGAATAATAATATCCATTATATTGCATTTCATATAAGATCACTTTTACATCATTAATGTGCATTCATCTAGTCATTAGGTTGCATATCAACTCATTCATTAAAATGCATTCATTAGATTTCATATAGATCATCACATAATCATCATCACAACATACCATGTAGAATAATTACGAAGTACATAAGTAAAATAGACAAAAACCATTATAGTATGCATAAAGAACATCATGTATAATAAGCATAAATACATCATAAAATCATCAAGCATGCATCATAAAGCATAACACATGCCATCGTCAAAACTGCATCTCATATATATCTCAAACAAATATGTGTGTCAGATTACAAATATCATGAAGGCCTGAAGGCTTAATAAATGTCTAACAAGTGTCAACAAACATTGCCTCTGTCAAGAGCTTCTCTACTCAGTCCTACCCCAGGATGACACAGTGTTGGATGAGGTGGTCCCAGGACACCTTCGCTACTCGTGCCTTGACTCTGTGACTAATATTTGCTCTGTGATTTGTAAGCCTGATAATTAGGAACTCTCTGTCCCTCACGAACAATAGCCTCAAAGTAACGATGCTAATAAGTTGTCTCATAGCTACCATGGAATAATCTATCTGAAATTTGTTGTGCATCTGTATTGGAGCTGCTAAATATCTTTGATAAAAGTCAATGCATAGTTGATCCCTCTTAACTGCCTCATTTCTCTCAACCTACAACTTATCTCGCTCCTACATCCAGGCCTCCTACTCCTGCATGAACCGAATGTGATCCTCTCTCTTGCACCACTACTCTATGGATAGTGCATCCTCTAATCTTTGAATATGAGCTCTCATCACCTATACATCCTCAGCTTGTGCGGAAGCCTCACCAATAGGAACATCCTCCAACTCTGGCATGGAAATATCATCAGTGCTCTCATCCTTGCCCTCTGCACTGGATGATTCTGATGAGGAATCATCATCATCACCAACTGACTCGGTATCTCCACTAATGTCTATACCAGTCTCCTCCTCTATCTCACCCATTGCAGCAATGGATGCTACTCCTCCCTCATCTCCTCCTCCACCTCCACCATCTCCTCTCTGCCATCTAGGTTGCCTGCCCATCTATAGTGTGATAGGCACTATAGGATCTATCAATGGAATAGGTCGACGTATTGCCCACCAAGCTTCATACTGTGGCATAGTGCCAAGATCTACCACCCTAACACCCCAACCCCACTGTATTGGTCTCAAGGAATCAAACTTGACAAAAGAAACATGTGACTGGATGCATGCTCCCCAATCTAATACCTCCCAAGCTGATCTCACAAAATATATTGTCGCATCAAGAACACCCTAAACCTCACTGAACTGTCTCAAAACCCATCCAGGAAGATGAACATCTATTTAATCCATTGTCTATACAATCCTACCTATGAAGATATCTTTGTTGTTTTAAATATAGGAGATGCTATGCATCATCTGCCCAACTGAGGTAATCTAAGTAGGGCCTCCAACCAAAGTGTTATAACACATCAATAGCATGTCACCAATATAGGGTATTCCCTATACCCCTATTCCTAATAACACATGTGTACTTGTATGCATAAGGCTCCTCAACATGTACCTAAACATGTACAACTGGATGGAACATAGCTATATTCTCCCAAGCCTAGACTTGTACGAGAGTAATGCCACAACTGATGGACCTGTACCGTAAGTAAACTATTGTATGCATCTATTAGTATAACATAACTAATATATAGGGACCCAAAGAATAAACCCATCTGTTGATAATCATACCTGCTAATACTCGGCCCCATCTCACAGGAAAGTCGTGACATCGTCGATTGAAAACTAATGGTCCTGCTATGATGTTGCATAACACTATAGTGAGATTGTCATAATCTACACTCAACTAATCCCATCCGATCTCATATTGCCCATCCATCCCTAGCTCTTTCTCAACATACTCAAATAACTCGCAAAGTGAAGCAACACTTGGATTGTAATCATATACAACTATCTCCCCATGGATAGGAATGTGTAAAATCCTTCATAGATCCTCCAAGGTGACAGATGCCTCACTGTTTGGAAAATGAAAACTACACGTCTCTGAATGTCATCTCTCAACCAAAGTAGTGATAAGACCCATGTTCATTGTAACCTTAGGAAGATGAAGAACATGATACAAACCTACATGACAAATCAAACCAATATCCTCGTGTAACAACAGACCCCACAATGCAAGGCCACTAGGCCTATTTTACAGACTCATGAGCATGTCAAGAATCTCCTACAGGACAAAATATCAGAGCATTAATCGTGATATTAAAATTATATGATGATATTTTAGAAAACCAATGAAAATTGATGTACAAACAACAAATGTAAAATTGAGTTTCCTTTTATGACATAGATATTACTTAAATGCGAAATGGAATTCATGTATGCAAAAAATTTAGCACTTATGCAATAATCTAAGGATGTATGCAAAACAAGACAGTCTAATGAAAATTTCTTAAGTCCTATGCACAAAACACAATGGATGTGAAACAAAAACAACCATTGCGCAAAAGATATAACGAATGCAAAAAATCGACATACGCATGTGAAATGATTAAAACTACATTAGCTCTAACAAATTTAGAAAAAGTTCAAAATTAGGGAAAATTGATGAAATTTTTTAAGAAACTTGTCATGCCTCTTGTGTCAGCTGGACGTTGATACAATTAGACTCGCTCGGATAGGTGTTGTTGTGTTTCAACACCTGCCATAGTTCTCTAAATGCTCGCAAAAAGCTCTAAAATTATTTGGATTCTATGAAGTCGTATGAATATAAATGAGCCAGATGAAGCTTGGATTTTCTATTTATAGGCCAAAATTAGGGTTTTTTCCCACCATAACGGTTGATGAGACAAGTTTATAGTTCCATTTTCTAAGGATTTATTATGTTGCTCATGATGATACCTTACACTTTGATACTTTGATGTCACTATTTACTATGCTATTTCCTTACAAACTATTACCTTTTGGGCTTAAGTTTAACCTTGAAACAATTCATGATACTAATGCATATGCTATGTAATCTATTAAATGTGAATGTGTTGAAAAGAATGTTGTTTCAAGATGATTTGGGAAATGTGGTTGTTTGTATGTGCTAATGTGTTTTGCAGGTCTGTACTAAGAAAGTGGTGTTATGATGAAGCTTGCAACAAGGAGCAAGAATCTTACCAGCTGGCCGGTTGTTGAAGAAGTCGAGGAGTAACCAACGTAGAGGAGCTTTCTCTACTTAATGTTGCAACTACATTTTAACTAATCATGTACTTTTAGTTGAGTCTATTTGGGGACATGTTGTGCTATATCTCTGTTGAAGAAGTCCTATTTGACTTGGCTAAGCGTGTGCATGATCTTTCCTTTCCTCTTTTCATGCTTTCAATAAATGGCGCCCTCCTTATGTTGTGGAGCTAGTCACCCAGTTAGTTAGGATTAGTTGGGAGTTTTTCTTTCTATAAATAATGATTCAGATGATCTCTTGTGAGGTTGAATATTCTGATGTTGTAAGTTTACTTTAAGTCTTGGAATACAATTTAAGAGAATGCTGGCATATCTTGTGTACTTATGTTTTGATGAATAAAATGATATTCTGAGTTTTCAGCACTTGTTTTATTCTTGGAAGTCTCACTCAAGGGGGCTCACTTGGTGAGAACTCTGTTCAGTAGCTTAGTAGTTATTCTTCATTCAGTAGTTAGTATCATTCTAGCAATTGATTGTTCTTTCAACCATAAAAGTCTATTTTGTGTATGTTCTTGTAGCCAAAGCGGGCAGAGTAGTTTCCTATCTATTTGTTTGGACTTTCATTCATGTAGTTTGTGATAGTTTAAGATTTGCATGTTCATATTAGTTGTTAATCTAAGTTCAATTTACTTCCTTAGTTATTTACAACATTTCAATTCTAGTATTGTTCTTTGCTTATGTTATGATGGCCACAATAGTGTATTAGTGCACATACAGTGTTGACCCATTTCAAGTTCATGTCCCTGGGTTGACAGGTTAAATGAGCCTTCATAATGAGTCTGATAGCTACTTAGTAAAGATGTGTAATCTCTGAGTTGTAGCTTTAAGGTCTTAGTTATTAAACCATTAAAGGAGGCCAACATTTTGGGCATTGTTGTCGAGGATGGTGTCAAACTAAGAAGTTCTTTGGGGTCATTTTTAGTTTATTCTTATCTAAATACTTCTGCAAGTTGCTCCTAGAGTATTCTCTCATTTGAATAAGTTGTGCCCATAATTCTTTCACAAATTATTTGTCTGGAATTGGCTAATACTGAGTTGATATTGTATGCATAGAAGAAGAGATGCTTTGGGGAGATTTCTTCCTAACGATCCATATCCTAACAACCATTTTGAGAAAGCCTACAATCAGCCCGAAGAAGAAGACCAAGAGATAAATCCTTTGGTTGATATATTTACCAACTTTAATAATCCAGAAGATCCAGCTAACCACGAACCTATTGATAACCCATTTGCCTTGATACTTCATCAAGAAATAATGGTCATTGCTGCATAAAATCAGCCTAACCAAACCACTTTTGAATTCCCCATCACTAACTAGCATGATAATAATAATCTCAAGAGCATCCCTGCTTCAACCCTCCCTAATTTTTATGGGCTTGTAACAGAGGACCCAAATACCTTTATGTTTGAATTTCACATCCTCTACATAAGCTATGACTGCACCATTGATGCTCATAGGCTTAAGTTGTTCCCTAATACTTTGAAGGAAGTGGCCTTAAGATGGTTTATGAGCTTGGGGAGAGATACTGTCAATAGTTGGGATGCCATACAAACAAATTTTTTTGAGAAGTACAGAGAATACTGTGGTAATATGAGGGGAGATGACATCTTTAGGATGCAACAAACGGAACATGAAAATTTGGAGGACTACATTTCAAGGTTCTTGTTTTTCCTGAAGAAATCCTCAGACCATACTCTTAACCAAGAATCTAAAAAGTTGTTTTTCCTTAGGGAAAGCAGTGATAGTTGTATTGACACCCTAGATCTAATAGGATGAGGAGACATTACTCAAGTTCCTTGGGACGACATTAAGAAGATATGTTAGAACTACTCTCGAGAAGCTATCAAGAAAGGAAGAGGTTACCAAATGCAAAAATCATCTTCTAATGGAGTCTCAAGGGTGGAGATCACTAATTTGCTTCCAAATTTTAAGCAGGATATCATAAACAATATGGCCACTCAACTAGATACCCTGAAAGAAAATAAGAAACAAGAGGAGGAAAAAGCAATGTTGGCAAAATACTGCCCTCATTGCAAGCAGAAGAAGAAGAAGAAGAATTGCAAATGCAAAATGGTAGCCAATGTTGATAGCAAGCAAATTCCACCTGGTTTCAAGTTGATTGAGGAAGATGAAGAACAAGTCTTCTATGTTGCACAAATAAGACCATGGGCTTCAAGATAAGGTATGCCACTTGATCCATTATCTTTTAATGGCCCTTACATGAATTCTTATGCATCTAATAACTAGTGGCAACACCAATATCCATCCAATTTTGGGGGGTATCCACCACAATCTTGGAATAACCCTCAGAATACTTGGCCTAATTACCAAAATGCTCCACCTCAATGGAAACCTTCTCAAGGGAATTGTCAACGACCTCAAGGGAATTGGCAACAAATATCCCAGTGGAGTGGTGGACAACAATGGCCAAACCAGGCAATTGGTTACATGCATCCACCTTCACAATCTCAGAAACAAGCTATCATCCCCCCTCCTAATCCTAATGCTAGTACACCTGGACCTACTCAGTTTCCAACTCAACCCACACCTAATCCAAATAATAAGCCATAGCAGCAGTAAGTTTATTCTACTAATCCAAATCTATACCCTCCATATGTTGTGAGTTTAGGTGATATTCACCTACATTCAGGAACTACCCTACCTACTCCTTCATCTCCTCTCATAACTGAACTCCCTGAGGAGGAATAGGCGCATCCAAACCTAGTTGAGGCACCTGCTCAACCATATCTTGAACCAACCCACCTATCTAATCCAGAACCACCATTTCCTCAAAAGTTAGAAATTTTCAAGAAAAAGGAAGAGACCCCTTTGACATTCTTGATCAATTGAAACACATATGCGTCAAGATACCTTTGTTTCAGGGCATTAAGGATGTCCCAATCTATGGAAAATAAATAAAAGAAGCATGTCTCAAAAAGCCAGGAAGAAAGTTGAAAGATCCCACTATTGTTCATGTGGTAGGCCAATTGGAAGACATCATGCTTGGGAAAGTAATTGTCCCCAAGTATGTTGATCCAAGTAGCCCTATAGTTGTAGTCATCATCAATGGTATGCAAATAAAGAATGCTATAATAGACTTAGGTGTAACAATTAATGCGATGACTAAAGAGATCCTACAACAACTAAATGTTGGCATTCTACACTCTTATGAGAATAATTGATGTTGTCATTGATGGCAACCAATTGGAAATCATCTAGAAACCAACCGGTAGATACCGGCATTGGCAATAGACTTCTACATTCACTGACAGGAACTTCACCGACTTCGGCAATAGTGCATACCGACACTCAAGCCGACATGGAATAAACTTTTGTTTATTGTTTTGTAATGTAATTTTCTTTTGTAAAAGCCAACATGGTATATTGTAAAAGACTCATATATGTATGAGACCTTATAGGTCATTTTTGTAAGGATATAGATGAGAAGTATAAGGAAATTTTGTATAAGGTGATATAGTTGACAACGAAGGTTTTGGTTATCGACTGAGCTTAAACCGGTACTGAACCTGGCATGAGATATGTTGTTTTGAAGTAGTACATTGTGTAGTCACATAAATCTGTCCACTTAATTAAATGAATACTTAGTATTTATTTGATTATTTAACCATCAATTAATAATTAATTAAATTAATATTTAATTAATTCATCTTAACCCTCTTCTCCTATTAATTAAATAAATTATTCAATTTATTTGATTTAATTCACTTAACCAAATTCAGACCATTAATTAAATAAATAAATCATATTTATTTAATTAAATCTTCTCTCACATTTAAATAAATTAATATTTATTTAAATTCCCCCAAAATCCCACCTCTCACATTTAAATAAATTAACATTTATTTAAATCACCTTTATCCTCCACCCACTTGTATTTTCCTACAAATGCAAGTTGCACAATTATTTTAAATAAATAATTTATTTAAATCACCTTTATCCTCCACCCACTTGTATTTTCCTACAAAAGCAAGTTGCACAACTATTTTAAATAAATTATTTATTTAAAATCCTATTTATCCTCACCCACTTGAAACCTTTAATGGTTTCCCTTAAAGTCTTCAAACTTGATGGCTTTAAAGTCTTCAAACTTGATGGCTTTAAAGTCTTCAAACTTGATGGCTTTAAAGTATAGTCTTCTTAAGCCTTTAATGGTTTCCTTTAAAGTCTTCAAACTTGATGGCTTCAAACTTGATGGCTTTAAAGTCTTCAAACTTGATGGCTTCCTTCTATAGTCTTCTTAAGCCTTTAATGGTTTCCTTTAAAGTCTTCAAACTTGATGGCTTCCTTCTATAGTCTTCTTAAGCCTTTAATGGTTTCCCTTAAAGTCTTCAAACTTGATGGCTTTAAAGTCTTCAAACTTAATGGCTTCCCTTAAAGTCTTCTTAAGACTTTAATGGTTTTCCTTAAAGTCTTCAAGCCTTTAATGGTTTCCCTCAAAGTCTTCAAGCATTTTAATGTTTTATCTTCCTTTTTCTCATTTAAATAAATTAATATTTATTTGAATATTTATCCAAATGCAAATTACACCATTTAATTGAAATAAACGATTTTATTTTAATTGAAAATACCAAAATTTCTCCCACTTGCATTTTCCTACAAAATCCACTTGCATGCCTAAACCCCTTCTAGATTCTTCTAAACCTTTCCTAATTAACCTAATCCATCCCCTAAATATTGTCACATTCCTAAGCAAATTGGAGTCACTTCTCAAAGACTCCAAAGTCTTTGAAAATCAATTAATGCTTTGTGTGTTCAACAAATTAACCTCTAAAGTCTTCCAAACCACTTATGGCTCTTACATGACCATTAATGGTTAATTCCACTTGCACCCATGGTTAAGGACTTTGACCCCTAACTTAACCCTCATGTAACCCATGTGTCTCTTCAAAGCATTTATTTCTTTGACTAGGGTAACCATCATGTCCCCTCAAGCATTTAATGCTCCTTATCACTCCTCTCAAGCCTCCTCATGGTGACACTTGTCAACATGGGATTGGGTTGAAAGTCTCACATGGATTGAATATCTTTCAATCCTAACCCTTGTTAAGATTACTCAATCTTAACCCTTCATTTCCCCATTTCTTCTATAAATAGAACCCTTCTCCTCAAGCAAAAAAGAAGCATTAGAGTATTGTTGTTATACTGACATTAGCATAGAGCTTTCTCATAGCATCACTATCTACACTTGCATAGCATTTGCTTATCATATTCAACTATCTTGAATCTCCATATGGCATCCATGGCTAGTGCTAAAAGCTGAGAGCTACACTCATTTGAGACTTGGAGAGGAGAGGAACAAGGGAGGAGCAACTATGAGCATCTTGATTAGCTATTTTATTCTATGTTTATATGCTTTCTATTTCATGCTTAATATCTCTCTTGATATGCCTGTTTAGGATAATCTTTTGTTGCTAACACTAACGTTTGTTTCTTGTGCTCTTGTGTGTGTTGCCATCAAACAGATTTTCTAATACTTTTTGCAAAGCATCACATTGTATTGGATTTTGATAATCCATTTTGTAGTCAGTGTGACTTTTTATTGAGCAGTGTGCTCTAGGATGTTGGCCTCCCTGCATGTGTAGGCCCCTCATTGTAAGTAGTATTTATTCATTAGCCAGTAAGTAAATATTGTGGGTCACAAATCCCACCGAGGTTTTTCCCACATTGGGTTTCCTCGTTCAGTATCTTGTGTTATGGTGTGTTTTCTATGTTGTCTATGTTATTCTTATTTGCTGCATTAATTCTTATTTACTGGTACACTATTTTGAGATGCAAAGTTTTAAATAATTATAAATATTGTGTAAACTGGTTAGACATTGACTCACCCCCCCTCCCTCCCCCCCTCTCAGTGTCTTTGGGATTGTCATTGATAATAACACTAAATGTTGTCAATCCAAGATCCACTACTACCATCCTGCAACTTGTTGATAGTTCTACTGTCAAACCAGATGGTATAGTGGAAGATATAATGGTTACTCTTTATTCATGGGAGTATCCAATGGATTTCATGATCCTTTCCCCTAAAGCCACACTAGGAGGATATCTTATTATCTTGGGAAGGCCATGGTTGGCCACAACAAATCCCTATATAGGATGTTGTTTAGGAGATATGACCATCTCTGATGGTAGGAATACTAAAAAGTTGTTTCTCTATCCACCTGCTCAACCAACCCAAGACATAAACAATCATATTTGACCAAATGTTGGAGAGGAAGCTGAAGACATTAATTCAGTGGCTAAGCTCATGATGATAAATATAAACCCTTTCTTACAACAATATGATGAAGATGAAATTTTGTCCCAACTAATCTAAAATCATTATGTGGCTCATGCAGAATCATCCAACCATGCATCTAGTTCAGAAAAGCCCTTTGCCAATGCTTCTCCTAGTTGCTCCTGTTGTAGCAACATGTATTATGCCCACATTGTTACCTAGAGAATTGAAAATGCCAAGTGTTCGTGAGACAATAATGATAGAATTGACTACACAAGTACCAATTGCAGAAGGAAAATATCTAAACATCAATAGCCAGCTTAGCCAAGAGCAACAATTATCTTTAACAAACCTGTTAAAGAAGCATAAGTAGGCATTTTCTTGGAGTTACCATGATATGGAGGGTCTTGATCCTGAATTATGCACTCATAGGATCTATATCAGATATGATTGTGCACCAGTAAGGCAACCACTAAGAAGAAGTGACTTTGTATTAAGGGAGATTGTGAAGGAAGAGTTGCAAAAGCTCTTGGATGTAGGATTTATCTACCCGATCTCAGACAGCCAATGGGTATATCCTTTGTTAATTAACCCTAAAAAGAGAGGTAAATGGAGAGTTTGTATTGATTGCAGGGAACTCAATACTACAACTAAGAAGGATCATTTTCCACTTCCTTTCATAGATCAAGTATTGGATTCAATAGCAGGAAAACAATACGTTTGCTTCCTAGATGGTTTCAGTGGCTACAATCAAATACAAATTGCGTCAAAAGATTAAAAATAGGTAACTTTCACCTAGCCATGGGGAACCTAAACCTATTCAATGCTTCCATTTAGTCTCTACAATGCACCTGCAACCTTTCAAAGAGTAGTGCTAAGTATGTTTCAAACATTTGATATGAATGTATGAAAATCTATATGGATGATTTTAGTACTTATGGTAGTAATTTTGCCAAAGCATTACAAAGACTAGAAATAGTGTTGAAAAGATGTGAAGATCATAATCTGTCTTTGAATAGTGAAAAGTGTTTCATGATGATGCAACAAGGAGTGGTCCTTGGCCACCACATCTCTCAAAAAGGAATACCAGTAGATCCAACCAATATTGCAATCATTTCTAGTCTTCCTACACTTACAAAGTAAAAGGATGTAAGGAGTTTTCTAGGACATACAAGGTATTATAGGTGCTTCATAAAAGACTTCAGCAAAATTGTAGCACCACTTTACAGCCTTTTGACTAAAGATGTTGAATTTCATTGGACAAAGGATTGTGACAAAGAATTCTCTAATCTGAAAGGAGCATTAACACAAGCACCTATGCTCAAGGGTCCTAATTGGGAACTTCCATTCCACATTCATACAGATGCATTTAATTATGCAATAGGAGTTTTTTTGGGCCAGAAAGAGGCATCAATTGAACATGCAATCTATTTTGTCAACAAGAACGTGCAAGGGGTTGAGTTTAACTACACAGTCACAGATAAAGAAATGTTGGTAGTCATATATGCCCTCAACAAATTTAGGCATTATATCATAGGATATCAAATTTTTATTCATACTGATCACACAACAACCAAATATCTTATGAATAAGTCATTGATCACATGAAGATTGGCAAGATGGTTACTGTTGATGCAGGAATTTGATATCACCGTAATTGAAAAGCCTGGAAAATAAAATGTTGTAGCAAATTTCTTATCTAGATTGACTACATTAGAAGATACTCAAGTAATTGATGAATCTTTCCCTGATGAGCACTTGTTTTCAATCAGCATGCATACACCTTGGTATGCAGACATAGCAAACTATTTGGTTGCAGGGAAGGTGCCTCCTCATTTCTCTCCAAAAGAGAGGAGAATTATCATTGAGAAAACTTTCCCTTTCTCATGGATTGAAGGATTTTTGTTCTACATTGGACCAAATCATGTGACAAGGAGATGTGTCAGAGAAGATGAAGCCTATGAAATTTTGCATACACGTGATGATGAACCCTGTGGAGGATATTTTGCTGCCAAAAGGACAGCAATGAAAATTCTCAACACAAGTTATTACTATCCTACACTTCATAAAGATGCAATCAAGTACACAAGAAAGTGTGATAGATGTCAGAGGATGTGATGACCAACAAAATCAAATGAGATACCCCACTACCCTCAAGTTGTTATCACACTATTTGACAAATGGGGCATGGATTTTGTAGGTCCAATTGATCCACCATCCAATGGTAAGTCCTATATCCTATTATGTGCTGACTGTGTCACTAAATGGGTTGAAGCTAAGGCAATGACACATGCAAGGGATAATAAGGTTGCAAAATTTCTTTATGAGGAGACCTCCACAAGATATGGAGCTTCAAGGGAGATAGTGACAGATCAAGGAGCTCAATTTACATCAACCCTTGTTACAACACTAGTTAATGAATACAATGTTAGGCATCGGAAATCTACCCCTTATCATCCTCAAGTAAATGGGAAAGTTGAGGTAACTAATTGGGAAATTGAAGCAATTCTGACAAAAATAGTGGTCATTCATAGAAAAGATTGGGCCAACCGATTGCCAAAAGTTGTTTGGGCATACAGAACCACATGGAAAACAACAACTGGTTTCACACCATTTGAATTATTTAATGGAAAGACAACCATGATGCCAATTGATTTTGAACATAAAACTCTAAGAACTGCATTGGATCTACAGATAAACATATCAAAATCATAAAAAGAAAGGATCATGCAGCTCAATAAACTTGGATGAAATGAGGAAGACAACACTTCATCGCATAGAAGTTGTGCAAGCTCAGCGGATCAAGTGGCATGATAAATACATTAAAGCGAAGAAGTTCCAACTAGGTGATTGGGTTCTTCTTTATGACTCTCAGTATCAAGAAGGTACATGCAAGCAACACACTCGATGGCTAGAGCCATATGAGATAGCACAAGTATTTACAAATGAAGTTGTTCAACTTACCACAATTGACCCTGTTAGATTCAAATTGCTAGTCAATGGTCATCGCTTGTGTTTATATCACAAACCAACTTCAAAAGAGGAATTTATGAAGCAATTCACCAACTTTCCTACAGTTGAAGGAAGCGGACCAAGTGTCCATCCTTCATCCTAATACACATGTGTATCAAATCATAATAAAGATTTCCATTTGCATGGAAATCCAATTCTTCAATCATTCCATACATCCACCTTCACTCCATAATTCTCTCTTCCATCATTCTCTCCATCATTACGCTCCATCTCATACTTCAATTATTCCTTAATTGATTGATTGACAGGTACTGCACATGCCATATATCTTGGACATGCAAATCGACTTCATCAGGTACATGCAAACGATTACTTCTCACATAATTATCTTAAATAACATTACTTTTCAACATGTTTATTAATTATGATATTTGCTTAGCATATTTTTTACATAAAATCCATCCTATGAGGATACATACCTTAATTTAGGTTGGGGGGAGGAAGCATACGTCCATTAGTTGTCCTTTAGTTGATTTTTCTTGAAACCCTTTCCAAAACTTTCATTAATGTTTTCCCCTATCTTAATCAATAAATTTTGAAAAAAGGTAAGTTGTAGGGTCAAAAAAAAAAAGAAGAAGATCAAATTCACAAAGAATAAGAAAAATTCGACTCTTTCGGTGAAGATAGAACAAGAGGGAGTGTTTTAGAGAGTGATTGCAGGAAAGATGGGTGGGAAGCTAATTAAGAATGAACCCACTATTCATGATGTAATCCTACAAGATGATGTTTGTCTAGCAGAATTTCAAAATTATGGTTGGCTAGACTACTTCTTGAAATTGCATAGTTTCAATGAAGACATTGCTACAGAATTCGCCCAGACTTTTTCAAATGGTAAATAAATGGTAAAAGGATTGGAAGTAGTAGTCACAGAGGAGAGAATTGTAGAAGTCATAGGGTTTCCCACTAATGGGGAACCATACCCTGCATCTCAAGACGCAAGAACAACAAGGGCATAATTCATTGAACCTGGTGACCCGCCACTTGTTATGGATAAAAAGGGAGCAAGGAGAACATCGTTTCCAAATAAGTGGATGCATGCACCTGTGAGGGTCACTAATCTTGTCTGCATTCCATTCATTTCAGTCTTTTAAACCATCCAAGGCATGGGAGGAGAATGAATGTGCCTAATGTGCTCTACAGATTGCTAGAGATCATGGCGGCTAAAAATTAAAAAGGTAGATCCAACTCTGTGTCTCACCATTGTTTGATAAAATTGTTAGTTGAAAAATCGTTACGAGAAGTTTCTAGTATGACATGGGAGGAATTTGAGAATGTGGATTGGTTTAGACTAGAAAATATGGAATAGAGGAGTCAGTCTCGTAGGTCTAGCAGAAGGAGGAAGGTTACTAAACCACTCCTAAGGCGTCTGCATCTGGTGTAAGACCCAAGGAAAGCCCGCCCATAGCCAGTGCGGCTATAACAATTGATTACTCTGAATCAAAGGAAGAAGGAACTCCTTCTTCAAGCCATGATGGTGATACTATGCTCTAAACCCCATGCTGAACAAGGGTAGCTACTAGAAAAGCAAAGGAACAACAAAAGAAAGTGGAAAACGGAAAGAAAAGTCTAGGGTTGAAAAACCTAGCCCTAGCCCTGGCAAATGGAAAATTGGAGACACAATTCCTCCTGCAGCAGTAGAGAATAGAAAAAGCCATAGGCTTAAGAAAGCAGTTGGAAAAGTGCTAGCAACCTCTGAGGAAGAGATACATGATGAAGAGGAGAGCACATTTGAAGAGCATGTATTTGAGGAACATGCAAAAATGGGGTTAGATCGGCTTGTTGCCATTGCAGAGCAAGTAGAAGAAGAGGAAGCAATACATCAAGACCAGGATGAACCCTTTCAACAGGAATTCGAGCAACCACCAGTACTTCTATTGAAGCATGCTACCAAGAAAATTTGGTAGGTATTCATAGACCCCCTACATCTTCATGGCATAGTGTAGTGATGAAATTGTTGGATGAAATAGAAAAGAGGGATGAAGAAAACCATAGATTGCATAAACAAATTGAGAAAAAGGATAATGAAATTAGGGAGAAAGATGAGGAGATTGTTAAATTAAAACAAGTGGATGATGTGGTAGAATTAGTGCCACAATTAATGGAATGCAAGACCCCTCCAAGGGTTTACACGTTGCTTTTAAAGGAGAGGCATCTTTCTTTCTAATTTTCTAGGGTAATTTCAAGATTAAACCTTCCATCAAAACCCCTAAGGAATTCTTTCAAGTCTACCAAGAATCTCCAACAGAGGTTAAGAATTTACTTAGTTAATCGTACCTACATAATTATGCTATCCCAGATGACGAATCAATGGAACCCACTGATGTATATTGGAGATATTCATCTAAGGGCATTTATGTTTTGGATTTAGAATGAAAATAGTTGGGATGTGTAGTTCAAAGCTTATAGAAAGAAGGAATTATGAGAACCCTTGCCTCTTAGGGCTAAATCTTGTGATACTGCAACAATGTTTTATGAATGGCACCGAGTTATATACATGATGGATATTAAGGACAAAGTGTTGCCTATGCAGGAAGAAGCATATGCAAAATATGAACAAGTGGAGGAGACATAGTAGTAGGGTACCTTTCACAGAGATGGCATAGCTTGACTGGTCAGCTAAGGGAAGTCGAGTCACATTCACTACAAAATTATGTTATAAAAAATAAAAGATGTACCAGATATATAAAACTTGGCAAAACACATAAACATTACTAGTTCCCATTAATATTCCAGCCACCCATCTTGTTGTGGCTAGTACCAGACTACAAATGCTATCGGTATGATATAGCAAAAGAAAGGCCAAGGTGGAATAGGTTGGAACATAAGCATGGATTTTATTGGGGTCCTAATTAAGAGGGTGCAACCCATGATGTAGGACAATTAGCAATTGGTGATATGAGAACCCTGACCCAACTAAGGAATAATGCTACTAGAGGACCAATAAGACCTTAGGTTGGGGGGAATGGTGCGACAAGTTTATAGTCCTATTTTCTAAGGATTTATTATGTTGTTCATGATGATACTTTAGACTTTGATATTGTGATTGCATTATTTACTATGTTATTTCTTTAGAAACTATTACCTTTTGGGCTTATGTTTAACCTTGAAACAATTCATGATACTAATGCATATGCTATGTAATTATCTATTAAATGTGCATGTGTTGAAAACAATGTTGTTTCAAAATGATTTGGAAAATGTGGTTGTTTGTATGTGCTAATGTGTTATGCAAGTTTGTACTAAGAAAGTGGTGTTATGATGAAGATTGCAACAAGGAGCAAGACTCTTACTAGCTAGCCGGTTGTTGAAGAAGTCAAGGAGTAACCAACATAGAGGAGCTTTCTCTACTTAATGCTGCAACTACCTTTTAACTAATCATGTGCAATCAGTTGAGTCTATTTAGGGGCATACTGCGCTATATGTATGTTGAAGAAGTCCTATTTGACTTGGCTAAGCGCATGCATGAGCTTTCCTTTCTCTTTTCAAGCTTTTAATAAATGGCACCCTCCTTATGTTGTGGAGTTGGTCGCCCAGTTAGTTAGGATTAGTTGGTAATTTTTCTTTCTATAAATAATGATTCAGATGATCTCTTGTGAGGTTGAATATTATGATGTTGCAAGTTTACTTTCAGTCTTGAAATACATTTTAAGAGCATGTTGTCATATCTTGTGTACTTTTATTTTGATGAATAAAATGATATTTTGAGTTTTCAAAACTTGTTTAAATCTTGGAAGTCTCACTCAAGGGGGGCCACTTCATGAGAACCCTGTTCAGTTAGCTTAGTAGTTCTTCTTTATTCAGTGATTAGTATCGTTCCAGTAGTTGACTATCCCTGCAACCACAAAACTATATTATATGTTTGTTCCTACAACCAAAGTGGGCAGAGTAGTTTCCTGTCTGTTTGTTTGGAATTACATTCCTATAGTTTATGATAGTTTAAGATTTGCATGTTCAGATTAGTTGTTAATATAAGTTTAGCTTCCTTCATTAGTTATTTATAGCATTTCAATTCCATTATTGTTCTTTGCTTAAGTTATGATGGCCACAATAGAGTCTTAGTGCACATACAATGCTAACCCATTTCAAGTTCATGTCCGTGGGTTGACAAGTTAAATGAACCTTCATGATGAGTCTAATGTGTAATCTCTACATTATCTCAAAGAGGGGCAAATGTATCTCACATGTATCTACACCTAAAAATGTCTCATCACTGGCATGCTAGTTATTCCTCTTTATTGATTTTTAATTATTTAATTAAGGTAATTTTATTCTTCCAATTAACGTTTCATCACATTCTAATTATTCAATTTCTATCTTCATCATTTAATCATGTAACTTCCTTTTCTAAGTTATATTAATTAAATAATTATATTATTTAATTAATTTCTATTTAATTCCTCTAATTAAATAATCTTTATTATTCAATTAAATTCAATTTCAATCAATTAAATAGTTTCTTTAAATTATTTAGCTAACTAATTCATTCTTTCCTAATTCAAATTTAAAAATCCCCAAATTCTAATTTCACTTAATTTCAAATAAATGTGCATTTCCTTTCATGAATTCAAAAATCCAAATTCAAGCCAAATGAAAATCAAATTTGAATTTCAAATCAATTTCCTACAACACCTGTAAAATCCTAACTAGCACTAACTTTCAGTCTAACTATCAATCACCTTTTTTTGACTAAGCAATCAATTCAGTCAACATCCCAAACAATTCAATCATCTCACCAGATAACTCAATTAACTCATCAATCAAATTTTTGGAATAGAATCATCTATTCAGTTCACTGATCAATTTATCCAGTTTACTGATCAATCTATTCAATCAACTCATCAATCAAATGAGTTCAACTCCCAATCAGTTTTGTCTCAACTAATCTCTTGATTGTTGATCGATCTTGTTGATTGATCGATAAAATGAGCATCAATTTCCCATTTTCAATAACCAATATCTTCAAAATTATTGTGTCGATCTAATTTAAGAATCTCAATGCAACACTAAGAGCCATGCAACCATGATAATGCAGAAGAACAATGGAAGCCATGGATGGAATCAATCGAGGGGTTTTTAATTTAGTTTCCATGTTTCTTTGATTTATGTCTTACATTCTATTGTTATTTATGATCTTGCTAATTAGAATTGAGTTCCAGTGATTAGCTCATCTATTCTAGTTAATTATGCCTGAATTTTCCCATAAAAACAAGCACATTAGGCAATTATGTTGGGACAAGAATAGTATTTTCAACAGTATTAGGGGGATTAGAAAAGTTAAGAGCTTCAACACCACCTTTTATGGACATGATATTATCATTCACAATATGAGATATGTCACACAACAAATCCATATCATGTTCATCATTTCAAATCATCATCCTCAACCCTTTAATCAAGGGGATTCCCTCACTATTCAAGTGTTCTTTACCCATCCAATGTTCAATCTTTTGTAAATCATGGACAAGCTTTACTACTTGGCTAGGAGACACTTGCATCGGGTAGTCATCCTCATCATGAGAAGTGTGGAAATAATGATTGTCAGCAATGTTAGGTATTTCATACGTAGGCATAGAAGTTTCACCTAAGTTCCCATGGAAAATATTAGTTGACTCAAGCTCTACACCTCTTAGGGAAGCCATAAGTCTAAAACTTCTTCTCATGGGGATATTAGATGTAGGGCTAAAATTCATAAAAATCATCCACAAAGCCAATGAAGGAAATGTCTAAATAATACAAATCTTCAACAAATTGACTATTTAAACATTACATAAATGAAGAAAATTTGAATCTCTAAATGCATAAAATGTAAAACAAATCATATCTAGATATCCAAATTAGAAATAAGTGTGGCATGTTAGGTTCATCAAAGTGTAAGGTGAACTAGCTATCAAATGAATGTAGCTTTGAATTCATATGCTATGTGATTGCAAATATGAATAAAAGAAATGCACACAAATAGGATTCACAAGTCTATGCTTGTATATAAAGAATCTATTTCACTGCCTACACATTACATTAGAAGGAGAATGATCTACTAGGCTCAAGATGGCTTAAGCAAAAAGTGGATTCAATGGTCCTCCACTACAGTGGAATATGACTATGCAATTGGAAATGAAGAATTCAAGAAGTAGGTCCAAATAGGTTGAAATGATAGTTTTCATAATGCACAGGAAGAATGGTAACTGACAAATAGATTCCAGAAGAAGGATTGGCAAAGTAGACTGTAACTAACCCGCAAATTGAATTTTAGGCAAAACTAGAGGGACTGGGGTGCCCAAATTGCCATGCTCCTAGGACTAAGGCACCCTGCTTGACCTACTCCTGGTAGTTTCAACTCTGATAAATTGCAAACTGTAGATCTCCTCCTGCTCTCTTTGTACCTATTGTAGACACCTAAAATTGTCATGTCTAATTAAATAAATATTTTTATTTATTTAATTAATTCATTTTATCCTTTTCTAGCCTTATTTCTCATTTAAATAAATACAAATTTATTTATTTAAATTATCCTTTTTCTTAAATTAAATAAATACTTTTATTTATTTAATTGATGCCACTTCTTCTATTCATTAAATAAATCTTTATTTATTTAATTAATTCATTAGCCTTTTATACCTATGACACATGCCATTCATCTCTTAATTCCTACACTACCTACCCTCTTATTATTTTATTATTTCCTCTACCTACCCCCTAATCCTAGCCGACCATTTATCTTTTACACCTCTTAATCTTATCCCTCCATTTCTTATAGTGTCTTCTATATAAGAGGATACTCTCCTTCATTATCAACCCTAATCATCTAAGCTCCTAAGCTCCTAAGCACTCAACTATGCTTTTGAACTTTCATATGTGATGAAGCCTACTTGCAACCACATTTCCATTCTTTGTTGAGCTCTTGTGCATACATAAAATCTGAGAGCAAATATATCAAGCAAGATCAATTGAGATAGGAAGAATGGAGATTCAAACCCTATTGGATGTATGTGATGGTATCATCTTTGTGGTTTTGTTGATTTGCATTGTCTTAGGTAATCTTCATATGTTATGGTGGATCTTTGTTGTTGTTAGGCTAGGGTTTTGTGGTTGAATATATTTTAGTCTTTCAATATTGTTGTTCCATTTTCACTGTAAACACCTATTTTTGTGGGTTTGTCACCTATTCCTGCACACAAAAAAGAGGGAAAATATTGCATAGAAAGGGGTTTGCCTAAGTCAACCCCTGATTTTAGGAATTAAACTTGAAATTGAATTGAATTGAACTTGAATTAAAAGTGTGTTGTTAAGTAGCAGAGGTTAGAACTGAAAATGGAATGCTTATACCTGCATAAACCTTCTTGATGTCAAAATATTCATGAAGATTCTTGATATTGACTTGAATGTTATTGAATTTTGAAAGAGAAGACCATGGATGCCATCACAAATGCATAGATCTGTAAATTACTGCTAATCTTCAATGCCTTGATGCTTGATCTCTTGCTCTTGAATTGAATTGCCTTTAATTGTCTCCTTTTGTGTCTATATCGTCAAGTCACCTAAAATGAGGGAGGATACCTTGCTTATATACCTCTCCCAAGCATTTCAAGGCAAAACACATGGAGTAGGATGACACAAGAAAAGAATTCCCACTTAACCAAGATGACCATTAAGTGGTTTAAATTTGGGCCCAAACGTTAGGGAGCAAGGCACCCAAATTGGCCCGCTCTTGGGAGCAAGGTGCCCTAGGCACCTTGTTCCATCCAATGTGGCCTCAAATTGGGACATGAGGTACAAAATGGGAAGGAAAAGTTAGAATGAAATATGGAATAGGGCTAGATCAAGAATGTTGGGCACAAAAGGCCAATAATGCTAAAATAGGGCCTCAATAAGCAAGAAATTGCATAGGGATGCAATTTACGATGCTACAAAGTGATTATAAAAAGATTTAATGGGGAGTGATTTATTTGAAATTGAATTAGTAAGAGATAAAAGAAAAAATAGTAAATTAGTAAGACAAAATTGTAGTAGAAAACTTAGAACATTAAAGAAAAAGAATCATATAAATCTAGAAGACTAGAAAAAATTATGGCAACATGGATAACATAACAAAAAAACTGCTTATCTTTGGTAAGGACATTGAATTGAAGCATCTAAACATATATGCGCTCTTGAATTTACATAGAGAAGAAATGTCACTCATAATGATCAAGCCCAATTGTATTACTCCATGGAGAACCTAAGAAAAGATAACTTAAATGGTAAATGAAAGAGTTCCCTCATTATTTATTAAATAATGAAAAGAAATTGAGAAATAATTCTTATCTAATTTTGGTTCCCTCAAAGCTCCATCTAAAATTTTAAGTAATGAAAAGAAATTGAGAAATAATTCCTATCGAATTTTTGTTCCCTCAAAGCCCCATTTAAATTTTTAAGTAATATGAGGAAATGGTACAATACAAAGGAGAAAACATTAAAGAATATGACCATAAATTCAAAAAGCAATGAGGAAATTTTAAAAACCCTTTATTAAGAAGCAAAGAGTGGAATGGTTCATATCTAGGCTATTGTTATTAAATATTATATCCACTTTATATGGTAGAATATTTTAAAATTATTTTTGTGATAGAGTTGGTATGTAGGGTGGGAGCATAGCTTTGGAAGTGAAAAAATAAGGAAATGGAGAGTATCTATAGTGTAGTAAATTGTATCTTTTAGAAATTTTATTCTATTTTGTACTTATTTTAGTGTGTTTTTTCTTAGATCAATTTAAGTCTATTTGGGGATCTATTTTACTTTAAAAATTTATTATTAATCTTGTAATCTAATTATCATCAAATTCTTATATTATGACCAAATCTAACATCACAAACCTCAAAAATCATGTTTCCCTTTCAGAGGCCCTATTGTGCGGGGACCTAGGTGCCTAGCACATGTGTCCCAACAAAATTCCTCAAAATTGTAGTCAATGCAAATGTCAGCCTTCACAATTCAAAATATGGTCTCAATTTATGTTACTCAATGCAAAAACAATAAAACCATAAAATTGTTATAAGAAGTTGTCATTGACATGGTTTTATTTACAATACCACTATCTTGGACTGTTTTTCTTGTGATTCTGAGGACGAGCAGTGATACCAAAACCAATGGATGCAAGAATTTTAGAAGTGATGGCAAATATAACAAATAGATTTCAGAACAATAATGGTGGTAAATGAATCTATTTTTTAATATAATAGTGATGGTGGTAAATAGATTCTCTTGTTTTATAATTAGAATAGCAATGGTGGCAGAGTAGTTCTCTGTTAGCAACGACTATAGAATGCTATATGTCTAGGTTGAAACAAATAGTTTGGGTTAAATTTAAACTTAAGTTACGCTGTTAATTGTTAAAACTCATAACATAATCCCTAAAATTAAAAAAAATATAAGTTTAGGTTAAAAGTTTGAGACTTGAAATTTTCAAATTAACAATTCGTAAGTTTTATAATTTAACTTAAATTTAATAAATTATTTTATATTTTTAACTTTAAAATTTAAACTATCTAAATTATAAGTTTTAGGATCTATTTTTAATATTTTGAATATTATTAAGTTTAACTTGTTCAGTTGTAATCTATTTTTTAATGTTTAGCAAACTATATTATACATATAGTCTCCAAGTATTCATAATCCATTTTCAATGAAATGACATTTTGGTATTAGTACATATCTCCCAAATGAGTTTATCAGTATTGGTCTGTCGACAACCCTAATATTAAGTAATCTAATTTTGGATCACCAATCCCCTGTTAGATGGTTTTGTTCATATAAGAAACACCTTCAACATAATTATCATTTTCCTTTGTTTCTTATAAATTAATAATTGAAAGGTTAGGTGAACAATAATTGTACCCCTTACCCTGGATCCTTCTTAATGTAGGGTGAGTTGCTTTCCCTAAGACATGACTATTTTGGCTCCAAAAACGTGCGTGTTATTGACTCCTTCAAAAAATCACAGCCGTAGCTTTCATGATCAATGACCTGTAATGCACCCATAACTGCATGTTAGTCCACTTTCCATGATACATTAGTGCATTTTTGAAACCAAAATAGCTGAAAAAAAAAAAACGATGCATAGCGGATTCTAACATGTAACACTACATATAGACGATGTAATTAGGTCTTATGGAATCGGGTCGAAAAGGGTTTTTATAAATCGGCAATTCGAAAACAATTTTAAAGAGAAATCGCAAACCCTAATCTGTATTATCTATGTATAACAGGTTATGAAGAAATTTTCGCAAACCCTAATCTGAATTATCTTTATATAGCAGCTTATGCGCCTCTCGTTTCTACTGCGATTCATCATCCCTCGTGTCAGATGAGAGCAAGCGATGCGGCCATGGTCGGCGAGTCTTGAGGCTGTATTTGCAGGTCTTTTTTTTAGGGTTTTTTTTTTTTTTTGTCTGCTATTTGATTTTTAGTAATGGTGCGGTGATGAGAAAGCTAACTCATGACATGCCCTTTGAGATTCTCGAGGGTTTGGTATGATAAACTCTAGTTACGCTTGGCTTCTGAGTACCCTTAATGCTAAAGTCTCTGTAATACTTGTTGTTTATGGGATTCGATGACTGGCTTACGATGGACATTTTGTTTTCAATCGGGGTTTTTCTCGTTCCGGTCTTTCGTATTGAATGAGGTTTCTCGTTTCATTTTGGGATTACTTTCAGCGTTTTTTCGCTAAAATAAACGTACGGATTAGCAATTTTTTGGATCTGTAATTGAACTATCTGGGGTTTTTTTGTTGGAATGTTCTTTTTTGGATATCCATTCTTTTTTCTGAGGATAGTTTGGGGTTCTTATGAGGGTTGATTCGATGGCTTTGTCTGTATTTTTTATTTAAGATCGCAAGAAAGGTTGCAGTTTTAGAGTCATAGCTATGGATTCTTGCAGTTGCTATCTAATGATCCGGTTTTGGAGCCTACGAATATGAAATGAAATGGTTTCGTTTTTATAGGGTCCAGCCATTTGTATGTATATTGAAGAAAAAATGGTCAATCAATCTCAGAAAAATAATGGGTGGAACTGCAGTTACGTGTAGAGAATTTGAGTAGGAAGAGAAAACAGGTTAATAATTTGCTCATATTAGGAAAGAATAAGAAACAGTAAGGGCATGTTTTCATGGCGCTGCTTAGCTTATTTTGGCTAGCATCTGCTGTTCAATATTTTTTAGGGATTATTTGTGAAGCAGTTGATCCATGAATATTTATTATTTATCTTTGCTGCTTATTTTTAAGCAAAACATCTTAAATTTGTATTAATAGCATTAATACTAATTTGTCCACCTAAAATTTGGAAAAAAAAGAAATAAAATCTTAAGTAAAAGGGGGAAAGAAAATTGTGGAGCCTGTGGCACTTTTATTAATAAGCAGCCACTGCTTATTTGGAGCCCCCCTTTTGTTTCATAGCTTATTTCTAATTCCTAAACAATAGCTGCTCCACCAAGGTAGGGAAAGATTCTCAATTATCCCTTTTTGACAATTTAAATTGGGAAAGATTCTTAATTATCCCTTTTTGACAATTTTTAAATTGCATGGGAACACTTAACTGTTTAAATTTAAGCAAAAAATAGAGTTAAGCAGTTGCATGAGAACATTATGTAAGTTTGGTAGAAATGAAATGAAATAGTAAATATAATTGTCTCATTTAATTCTTAGATTTTTCATTTATTTTAAATTATATTTTGTGTTAAATTAGAGTTAATATTATGATATTTTAGTATTCACAAACAATGAGTAAATAGATTTTACTGAATTAATTTATTTTTATTTTTATGAAGAAATAGATTTTATTGAAAATTACTTTTTTTTTATAAAAATAATTTATACTTTTATTATCCTTAATTTTTTAAGAATTAGGTTCTTCATGTATTGTATATTTAAATGAGTAAAGCATTTAAAAAACATTACAAGAAAATACAACAGCCTATTTATTTTTTAAAATAAGTTGTCATAGTTTTTTTCCAATTAAAAATACCAAAAGAATTTCTAAAGAAAATTTCCAAAGTCAAAAATAGTTTTTTTCCAATTGAAAATACCAAAAGAATTTCTAAATACAGCAAACTGTAATACATTTCAATCTAATAGTAGCTTCTTGCAATGTAATATTTTCTAACATTTTCTTACTTGAGTATCAACAGCTGTTTGTGCATCTTTTTTACCAGAACTTGGATCTAAATTTGTATATTTCCATTTTCTGTTTCAAACCAGGAGTAAGTGGCAAATTAGAAAGAATCTGGGTATAAACTTTTTGCAAAGGAAAATAGTTTAGCCATATTAAATGGCTAAAGACGATCATTTCTAGTTCTTGAAGAGCAAGATCAACATGTACTAATTGATTAAATGAAAAAATATGAAATTGTTTATAATTATCTTTCAGTCCATAATGATCTTTGATGTTAACCCATGATGCCCAATCAAGTTTGTCAAAAGTCAATAACTAATTAAATTGGCAAACTCATTTTTTGAACAAGTAATGATCATGTCATGGGGTAAAGAAGCTCCATCTATAAGCCATAGACCACTTTTGTGTCTAGCCATCCAGCAATTCCATACCACTTTGACCACAAAAATTTATGAATAATTTATTGAACTCCTCATAACCTTGTTTAGATGCATCCAACAAGTTGAGTAATAGACATGGGAAGATATTTATTTCAATCATCTTTCATAAACATCTTAGTTTATATTATTTACTAAAAGAAGTTAAGAGTTATTTAATTTTGCCGAGAGGCGATCTACAATGGCATCGAAGCTGTCTGTCAACAAAATTTCACTTCAAAAAAATTTTGACGTTTGCATGCAGGTCTTCCAAAACCTAACAAGATAGTTCGCAATGGCGGCAAGGCAGTACTCCATTTGGCAGAATTATGAAACGTTTGCATGTTTGGCAGAACCTAGCGATGAATAAAGAATTGCAGAACGATTACTCTTCAGAACCGTTATGACACCGAGAACCATGTGGAATGAGCAAATCGAACATATGTTTCCCTAAATAGAATCTAATGCCAAGAAGGGTAGGGGAAGAGTGGTGACCTGCCAACAATAAATGAGATCAGGCATCTAATGGAGGAAACAATAACCTTAAATATGCGCATGACATTTCAATTTCAAGAGCCACAATTTGATATTCTCTGCGAGAAAAATCTGCATCTCTTGAGGATAGCAATAGCAGGCAAATAATTACCCATTGTCTTCTGGAGCAACAATCTCTTCCATTCATTATGTGCAGGGGATTGGAAGAATTAGCAGGTCATGCATGCATTTAAAAGCTGGTGTTAATACTTCTATAAGCCTTTTAATTGAAGGATTGTTGATGAGGTTTTGTTTTGCAGGTTTCCACATTCCCCCGGTAACATGCCAAGGGAAGCATAATCTTATGTCAACTCTTAAACATCAGAAACACATCGCACATAGGTACCATTGTTATATTTCAATCTTATATTTTTTTGAAATTGTAGTCGTAGCACTGTAGAAAAATGGATGCTTTGTCTGGCTCCATGGATTCAAAAAAGTTTTTATTTTTTAAGTGTATGGTTATATATATGTGCTTACATAATAAGAGAAATCTCTCAGATTTTATGTGTTTAATCTGTGTCAGGTATGGCCAGGACCTTAGCCTCTATCACTGCCAAATGGAAAGACATTAGCTTTTCATCCAAAATTGTTGTTCAGGCTAGACAGTTGTGTGGAACTACAACCAGTTTTAGTAACTATTGAGAGGTGGAAGAGGATACAATCATTCGAATGCTTTTGCAAAGATAAATTTTGTGAGATAAGATCCATTTTAGTTCTGCAATATTTCCTTCTCTCTATTTGGCCATTGATTTATTTTTGGATGCATAAGCTGGAGGATTCAGTAGCTTGCAACCTGGATGAAAGCAAAACCAAATACAGGTTATTCATTTTAGTTCTGCAATATTTCCTTCTCTCTATTTCGCCATTGATTTGTTTTTGGATGCATAAGCGGTAGCTTGCAACCTGGATGAAAGCAAAGCCAAATACAGGTTATCCATTTTAGTTCTGCAATATTTCCTTCTCTCTATTTCGCCATTGATTTGTTTTTTGGATGCATAAGCTGGAGGATTCAATAGCTTGCAACCTGGATGAAAGCAAAACCAAATATAGGTTCCATATAGTACAGTGGGCATTTGGGTTTACAACTATTCTTCTTCATAACAAACCTATTAAAATGAACAATGTAAAAGGTGAATAAATTAATACATTCTAACTGTAAAAGGAATAAATTAATACATTCTAAATTAATCCTCCTCTTGATTGTTTTAGTGTTTTGATTAAATCTTATTGACAAAAAACTTGTTAAAATAAAGACAATAAAACGGATTTGATTGTTTCCATTAAATCTATATATAATTCTAATTTTAGGATATCAATAGAAAACCTGCTAAAATAAACATAATAAATATACCTTGAAATTAGTACAATGTAAAATTAATTCTTATTTTTCTTTTTTTTCATTGTTTTGATTAAACCTATATAAAATTCTTATCAACAACAAACTTACTAAAATGAATAATATGTAAAACATAAAAAAAAATTAGTAGATTCTAGAATTAATCCTCATTTAATTATTTTAATGTTTCCATTAAACCAATATAGAATTCTTATCCACAATAAACCTTCTAAATGAACACAATGTAAAATGTGAAAAAATTAATACATTCTAACATTAATATGGATGTGTTAAACAAAGGGAAATATCAATTTTGAAGGTAATTGAACATTAATAAATTTAGTAACAAGCAATAGAAGAAAGATAAATGAACAACATTCAATGAAAATTGGGAATATGATTTAATTGGGGTTAGACTTAAAGTTTATAATCAATTAAGGTTATAGTTGGTGCAAGAAATAGAATTATGGGTAGGGTTATATTATGCTTAGTGATAAAATTAAAATTAGGGTTAGGGTTAGAATTAAAATTAGAGTTAGGGTTAGAATTAAAATTAGAGATAGGGTTAAGGATTAAATAATGGTTAAAGGGGGAGTTATAATTCAATTAGTGTTCAATTTGTTTAGAGTTAATTTGGGGTGCAATTATGATTAGGGTTAAAAAAAAATTCATCTGAAATTTGCTTTGGAAAAACTCTGAATCTCTAAAAACTCTTGAAATCTTCATTCTATTTTTTCCTATGTTTTACTTAAGATTTTATAAAATTCTTCTTCACAAAAAAAATAATTTCTCGAAACTTGGTTTGATTAAATCTATACAAAAATCTATCAACAATAAATCTACTAAAATAAACACAAAAAAAACATAAGATGAAATTAGTACATTACAAGATTAATTCTTATTTTGATTTTTTCATTGTTTGGATTAAACCTGTATAGAATTCTTATCAAGAAAAAACTTACTAAAATGAGCATATTGTATAAAATTAATATGGATATGTTAAACAAAGGAAAATATCAATTTGAAGAATAAACACAATAAAATGTGATGAAATTAGTATATATTCTAAAATTCATTCTTATTTTGATTTTTTCATTCTTTCCACTAAACCTATATAGAACTATTATCATAACAATGTTATGAAAATGAACATAATGTAAAACATAAAAAAATTAGTACATTCCAAAATTAATCCTCATTTTAATTATTTTAATGTTTCCATTAAACCTATATAAAATTCTTATCCAAAATAAACCTTCTAAATGAATACAATGTTAAATGTGAAGAAAGTAATACATTCTAAAATTAATATGGATGTGTTAAACAAAGGGAAATGTCAATTTTGGAGGTAATTGAACATTGATAAATATAATTTTAAATCATATAAGAAAGGCAAATGAGAAATATTCAATTAGGATTAGGATTAGGGTTATGATTAGGGTTACAATTACTGTTAGAATTAGAATTAGTGATAGGGGTTAGGATTAAATTATAGTTAAGATTAGGGTTACAGTTCAATTAGGGTTAAAGTTGAGCTTAATGTTCAATTTGCTTAGCCTTATTTTCGGGTGCAATTATGGTTACTAATTCGGGTTAGGGTTAAAGTAGAGTTATAGGAGAAATATTAGAGTTAGGGTTAAATTATAATTATAATTCACATATAGTCAGGGTTAAGGTTAGGAATCAATTAGTTATATGATGAATTAGGGTTAAGGTTAAGTTACAATTAAATTAGGGGAAACTATTGAGCTATGGTTAAAGTTGGGTTAAGGTTAGTTTGCAATTTGGGTTAGGTTTTAGTAAAGGCTTAAACACTAAGGTTTAATTAAATTTAAGATTAGGGTTCAATTTAAGTTATAAATTAAATATTACATTTATAGGGTTAGGATTAAATTATGGTTAGAATTTAAATAAAGGTAAGGTTCAAGATTAGGTTAGGGTTAGGGTTAATTCAGGGTTAAGGTTATGGTTAGGGTTGGAGTTAAAGTAGAGTCAACATTCAATTAGAATTATGATTAGTGTTTAAGTTAGGTATAAGGTTAACATTATGTATTGAGTTATGATTATGGTTAAAGTTAGAATTGGATTTGGGGCTAGGGTTAGAATAAGAATTAGAGATATGATTACAATTAGCATTGAATTATGGTTAAGGATTGGGATAAGGTTTAATTAAAGTTAAATTTGAGGTTAAGAGTTATAGGAGGAATCTTTGAGTTACGGTTAAATTATGTTTATAGTTCCATTATCATTAGGGTTAGGGTTTAGTTAGGATTAGGATTTAAGTTTAATCAGGGTTATGATTAAGGTAAGGCTAGAAATCAATTAGGGGAAATTATTAAGTTAGGCTTAGGGTTTATTTAGGTAAGTTTAAGGTTAGTTTTCAATTTGGGTTGGGGTTTACTAAGAGTTAAAATATTGGATTTTAATTATATTTAAGATTATAAATTCAAGGTTAGGGTTAGATTTTAACTAGAGATTAATTAGAATTAATCTTAAGGTGATAAATTCTTCTTGATAAGATATCTTTCGGGGTATTCTACCTAAATTTTTAAATATAAGTATACTAGTTATATAAGATGTTTATATTATTTACTAAAAGAAGTTAAGAGTTATTTAATTAAATATAAATTTATTTGGGAATTATTTAATAATATTTTTTTATTTGAAAAGTTATTTTACTTTTATATTTATTAGGAGTATATTTAATTATTTATTTTTATATTAAATTTTAAATTTGAAAAATATATTTTCAACTTTTTCAAATTGATAACACGATAATTTGCATTTTCTTATTTGAAGTTTACGATCTGCTTCTAAAAATCGCGAATGCACAATAAGGATGCAAAACGATCTGATTCATCTTGATCGTCCGTTTTTTTCGGTTGCCGGTTTTGCCTGTATTTTATGTTATAGTTGTTTTCTTGGCCGAATCTTGCATAGGGTTTTGGAGAATGTATTGAATAAATTTCTACCACTACTTTTCCCAGGTTCTCCCGCATTTCAAGGAATCTATGTGCCGAACATAAAATAAAGAATAAAGAAACCTCAATATTGGATATGGACAAAATGGAAAATTTAGCGAATCATGTGGCCCCTAAATATATACTTAATTTCACTTGCTCAAATATTCATCTTATTTCAAAATGTCTACAAAATGGTGTGGGGGTTTATAAGGATGCGTACTAGGAATATACGAAAGGGAAATGCTATGTATCAATGCAATTGAGATAATTTCACATATTTTTATTATTGTTTAGTTTCAATTTATTTTATGAAATGTTTAAATATGGTTATATATGATGTCTTTTATAAGATTATATTTTGTTAATTATATTACATTATTAATAATTTATATATTGTAAAATATTATTAATAAATATATTATATATATTAATAATTAGGGAGTATTAATATTGTAAATTATAAAATAATATTTATATTGTAATAATATGTAATATTATGGGCGATAATCAGTGGGGAGATATAGGCGACAAAATCACATTAAGATGCATGGGAAACAAGGAGGCGGATGTCTTATCGAAATGGGCGTCATCATTCTTTGAAGTGGGAGAGGTACGCATCGAGGATTTTAGAGAGTGTGCATGGACAGATAATTTATGACGTCACCTTGTAAAGCATGCAAAAACACATGGCTTGGCAGGGGAGTTAGGGTGACAAGACGAGAAGTGTGTGAGGTGGCGTTAAATAGAGGTATGATTGCTCGGTGGTGGCACTTGTGACTGTTTATTGTAGCGTTTAAGGTGGTGTGAGAAGTATGTAAGCCAACTTCATTCTGGTCACTTCTTGTGTTCTAGTTGCCTTATATGTTTTAGGTCCGGTATATGGATTTGGGATAGAGTGATCCAACACGAGACTACACGTTTCATATTTTGTAGTTTTGTGAAGTTGACTTGTTGGAGATCTATTTTGGTGGTGCAGATATATAAGATTGACTTGGATGATCATTTTAGGTGACGATGTGTATGCAAAATTGTTTTGGGAGCGATTAAGTGCAGTTTCACGGTGCATCATTTTGAGCTTAACCGGAACTGATTCCTGGCATTTGTAGATGCTTTATTCCAGTTCACACATTGTATTTTCCTTTATATCTCATTTTTAGGACAATGAGTCCTCCGAGGTTGCAACCCTGTTTTGTAATTGAGCAGTGAGCTCTAAGCAATGTGCCCTAATGCAAGTGCATTCATCTTTTGTAATATTGTTCTACTACTGGCCATATTATAATAATATTGTGGGTTCAAATCCCACCGTAGTTTTTCCCTTTCCGATTTTCCACGTAAAAATTCTGGTGTTATGGTTGTGTGGTTATTTGCTTTGGGTTTCTGCATTATACTTTCTATTTTTTGCATTCGGTGGTTTGAGAATCAATATAATAAACTAGTGAATTGCAGAACACTGATTCATCCCCCGCCTCTTAGTTTTCATTGATTCCAACAATTGGTATCAGAGCCTAATTCCTCTGAGGAAGCCTAACAGCTTGAGGAAGATTCGAAAGATTGAATCAATGGACTCCGGTTTGCAGAGACAACTTAGTGTGGCACTTGAAGATGTTGATGCAACAAGAAAAGAAGTAAGTTCCTTGAAAATAAATCTGAATACGACTGAGGACTTCATTGAGACAATAAAAGATCAAGTGAGTACTTCTAGAGAAAATAGAAAGGAGCCGATGGACAAGATGAAGGAGAAAGAAGAACAAAGCATTGATAATCAAGCCCTACAAGACAAGATAGATGAATGTGAGAAGCAGGCTAGAGAGAATGTTGTTCTGAAGAATGAAATGCAATCCATTGTTATGAAGCTGACAAAGGAGATTGAAGACTGGAAGAAAAATGAAGAAACCTTAACTCAGTCACTAAAGGACAAATTTGATGAATGTTGCAGATTGACATATGAAAATGATCAGTTGAAGCTTGAATTGGTGCAATGCAAGAATAATGGACAAGAATTTGAAAGGCAAATCACAATTTTGAGAGATGAGCTTTCTACTGCTAATGAGTACAAAGAAACATTCAAAGCTAGTTCAACCCGGTTGGATGAGATGGTGGAAAGTTAGAGACATGGGAAAGATATGCGAGGACTTGGATTTGAGAAAGGAGAATCCTCTGATTCTAGTCAAAGCAATCATCAGCAAAAGAACAAGAAACCTCTAGTAAGACAACCTAATGCCTACAAATTCAATGGTAAATATTTTGTTTGTGGTAAATTTGGTCATATGGCAAGTCAATGTAGAAGTAGGATGGATAATGGGATGATGAACAATGGTTCTACCTTTACTGGTCAATGTTTCATATGCAACAACTTTGGACATAAGTCAAACATGTGCAGAAAAATGATAAATAACTTTTAGAATAAGAGATCTTATGCTTGTGGAATGTTTGGGCATATTTTAAATCAATGCTGGATGAGACCTAATCAAATGAACTTCAGGCTTAAGCAAAGGAATGTTGTCTGTTATGCATGCAACAAATCTGGTCGCATTGCAAAATTCTACATAAGTAAAAGCATGAGTAACAATGATCCGGTGAACAAGAACAAATCTGATGAAAAAGGTAAAACTAAGGTAGATGAGATCAAATATCAACATAAGAAGATGTGGGTGAAGAAAGAA
Organism: Cryptomeria japonica; assembly: GCF_030272615.1. NCBI lineage: Eukaryota > Viridiplantae > Streptophyta > Pinopsida > Cupressales > Cupressaceae > Cryptomeria > Cryptomeria japonica. Next base: position 608,243,871 of record NC_081410.1, read on the forward strand.
GATCCTAATGTAGTAAATGGCTCCACACTAGAAGCTGGTGTTGGAACCTCATCTAGTAACTAAGGCTTAATTGTGGAGTGTGTTCTCATTAGAGATATTTGGAGCTTTTCCCCACTAAAGTGGCTTGTTATTCTTAGTTACTTTTAAGTATTTGCAAACTATTATATATTACATTTCTCTCTTGTGCAAGTTATTTCATCTTGAAAGAGCTTATCTTTTAGATTTTGGCAAACTTTTTTCTTGATTTTTTTGAGGGATTTTCAAGAACATGTTTATTTATTTTTGGTTGGTAATAGTGATTTTTTATTAATAACACGAGATTTTGAACTGTCTCGAACTAGGTGGGGCTACAATTAGGGAGCCACCTCCCCTAAACCATCTCCCCCATCAAGAGAGGGGTCAAAACAGATACTCCCCTCCTTTCCCCACTTACTCTTCTTCCGTTTCACCTCTATCCATCCATTCGCTTTGGCATTCTCCAAAGATTTCAAATTATGAACACCCACAACATCCAACCCCTTACTAACCTGACAAAGTTTCTTGGTCTGAATCTCCTCAACCAACTCCACATCACAACACCCCATAGAGCTAGAACCACCCTCCATCTTATGTGCACCCCCATTAGTAGCCTGAATGGAGCTACAACCCCCTAGAACACCACCATCCACCACACTATTTGAACCGCAAGGCAAACCTTGCTCAACAGTTGTTAATACTAGAGCCTTTACAATGGAATCTTTGATCAAACCCCCTACACCCTGGGGGGTTTTTAGATTCACCTCCTCCTTATCTACTATGTAAAATTGGGGGGTAACCTCTTTCCACCAAGAAGTTGTCTTCCTCACCCTATGCCTATTACAAGAGTCCGCATTATGGCCAATCTTGTAGCAATGCCTACACCTAAAAGGGATTCCTTCATAATCCACAAACTGAAGCCAACTACCTTTAGTAGTAGAAATTGAAATCTTTGAAGGGTGATCCTTGGACATATCCATCTCAACCAAGACACGGGCAAAGGTAGTATGTAACAAATTGAGAGAGCCTTCACCAATCATTAAAAAATTACCTAAAGAGTTCCCAATAGCTTCAAAACAAGAGACAAACCAGAATTGCAATGGAAGATTTGGAAGCCTAACCCATAAAGTGGTGTGATCAAAGGTTTCTGACTCAAGATCGAAAGTTAGATGCCACGGTTTAAGCATCAACATATGACTGTCCTCCCAGCACTATTGACAACCACCAATGATTTTATTTCTATCATCCACATTTTGAAAAATCAAAGCAAAAAACCCTCAAGCATGAGGGTAAATCTGCACACGTTCATCCACAATGGGTTCCCAGTGCTTTGAAATCCATTTATGGAGGTCATCAAGACTTGGCCATAGTTCTCTACAACGCCCAATAAGCCCTAAGCCAACAAAAACCACTTCATTATGCTCCACCTCCTTATCTACCTCCTCTGTGAAATTGACAACAGTCAACAAGGTCACTGAGGTCATGGTCGTAACCGAGTGGGCCCTAAAATCTCTTTCACGAGGCAACAAATCACCATTTGGTTGTGAATGAAAATCTCCCCGATTCAAAACACCACATCTCTGCCCACCAAACCTCTGTTCAGGCTCTGCAAAGGGTTGCAACCGGGTGCAAAACCCCAAGCCACAATGGTCAAAGACATGACCAGCGTAAGAAGCAAACCCCTATCGATTTACAGAGGACCCAAATCCGCCATTCTGGTATTTCCTCGGTGCCTCCACACACCCAGCTTTGTCAACACCCCCTTTCACCATGGACGCCTAGCTGGTTGCATCACGTCCAAAATGAAAACCACCACACCTCCCAGAAGCCCTAGCCTGCAGAGGAAACTAGAGCGACATCACAACACGATATTATTAATTTATTAAGAAAACTATTTTCAAGAACATGTTGAGATGTCTACAATCTAAATTTCAAAGAAATTGTAATAGAATTAAATAATTTATTACATAATTAGGATCATTTAATTGTGAAAAAATAATGCAAACTAACATATGAATCAACCCACAATTCAAAAGAAATTATTTACCATTTGAAAATGGCTATATGGCACTCCCTCAATATTGTATTTGTCAAATAAAAGTTTATAAAAAACCACACTTTATGAAATGTTCGTCCATGATCTATAATTTAATCACAATTAAACATAAGTCTTAAATAAATAAACTAACTCTTCACTAAATAAAAAAATCTTTCTTATTTGAAAAAACAAGAATGATTTTGAAAGTTTTTTAAATCACATTTATTTAAGACAATTACATTAATACATATAATATTATATTATAATTAATAAAAAATTGATATATACATAATTTTAATTAACATATTACTTGACATAATATATTATACCACCTAAAAATAAAATAAGAATTAAAAAAGAAATGTTTATTCTATTCATGTTTTCTCTATGATATATACTTAAGTGACTTATACAAAAATAACATTTATTTTCATGATGATATATTCAAATTAATTACATATACTAATGGCGGTTTATTATTTGTTAAATGGACTATATTATATAGTTTGTTTTAATTTCTAATTAAAATAAAAAAAATATCAATGTCATAATTAATATTAAAATTTATCAAATATTTAAATATAATTAAATAGTATTATATTTTCTTATAGTATATACTCTTTCATAAGTTTGAAGATTGTTTCTAAATATAATCAATTTATATTTAACATTTAAATAATTGAATCTATATAATAATATAATATATTAAATTAAATATTAATAAATAAATAATATAATTCATATTAATTAAATAGTAGGATATTTTCTTATAATGTATATTTTTCATAGTTTTGAAAACTTTTTATTTATATATAATTGATTTATATTTAACAATTAAATATTTATTTTTTATATTATGATTTAACATATAAAATGAAATATTAATAAATAAATAATAAAAATCATATAATTTAAATATTGAACTATTTAGTTCTTATGAATGCATATTGCTAATATTTAAAAAAAAATCTAACATTAATTTAGGCATGTAAGAAATTCAATTGTTTTAATGTAGATTACAACAAGGCTAGTAGTAGAATTTGAGTTAGAGTTAAAACTAAGGTTACAATAATGTTAGAAGGGTTAGTATTAAAACCACGGTTAGAAATAAGATTAGGGTTTAGATTTGGGCTATGTCTAGATTATAATTATGAATAGGATTAAGGTTAAATTTGGGTTAGGGTTATATTAGAATTAAGGTTATGTTTACACCTAAATTGATATGTCTAATTCAATTATCAATTACACAACAAATACTATTGTTGATGGTTAGTTTTTTTTTATGTTAGTTAGCTATTAATGTGCTGCTACTACTGTAATCCCTTAGGCATGTCAAACTTTACCAGAGGTTGGCCTACTATTAGGGTCCTGTAGGTCAGCAGTGTGGTTTAGGGACCCAACCGAGGGTTGTGGAGCTCAACGGGGAGCTCTACAGGCCTTTCAGATTGGAGTTTTGGGGTTGAATCCAAGATTAAAATTGAATTATTAAAGTTGGCCTTAAGGGAATAGTAAAAAGTGAATAGTAACAGAGAAACATAAGATGAATAGTGAAAAGTGCCCCCATCCTAGAAACTTAAGTTGATTTTAAAAGGGGGCCAAGTTCACAATGAAGAATTAGACCATCGATGTTATTTTATTATTTTTTAGGCCAAATACTAACCCCAAAATAGATAAAAATAAGAATGAATCCAATTTTTAGATTAGGAGCAAGCTTGAGGGTTTCAGCAACTTGGAGCTTCTAGGAACACAAACTTCTGGAAGAATTTGGAGATTTGGACAAAAACCCATCTCTTCCGGTGATAGGTTACATTAGTATACAACTTCATTGTGCAATTGGTAGCCTTTATTGGGGTTTGAGTGCATATTTATCAAAGTGAGGGCAGATTTTCTTCAGGTAATTGTAGGGGAGACCTTTTAGAGGTTGATATCAATCATTTCTTGCTTATTCTCAGCCAGTCGCTCCATTTTGGGAAGAAGGGCATCAAGCCCTAGGTTTTATTTGGAGTTTGAAGTTAATATTAGAGCTAATTTTTATATTCTAGTATCAGACCTTTATGCTCAATTAAAGGTATGTACATCACTCTTTTTAAGTGAAATAAAGTTACCTTAATTGCCTTCTTAATGTGTTATGCATTATTTTATTTTGTAGCAACTATTTCTTTCATTTAGCATTCAAAACATTATTCAAAAAATCTCAAAAATCCAAACAAAACAAAGAAATCAGTCAAACCCCCACTTAACATACGCTGGCCAAAGACTTTATCAACAAAACAAACAATTGGTTTGGATAAGATTTGGTTAGAATTGGGTTGGGGATCTTTCAGTGGTATCAGAGCTTTGATTCTGCCACCCTGAGGGTAGAAGTTAGTTGCTTTACTTGTCGATTACATCAATGGCCAGAATTAAGGATGGAAGGTTATTAACTACCTTCCTTTGTGCTTCACCAGTGAAGGAAAATGTACCTAGCTATGAGAAAACAATGAAGGATCCTACAAAGTTAAAATAAACACAACAATAGAACAATCGAGAATTGCTGCATTTTGATGATTCACATTCAAGGAAATTTGGGTACTCGAAGGTTTCATCTCCATCTAAAAGGAAAATTAAGAAACCTCATTCCATGGCAACAAATGATGTAATTATGAGCAGCTACCATAAATAAGTATTGCTCCCTTCCTAAGAAGGTATGTGACCTCCTTTCCTTCACACAATTTATGGGTGTACCCAAAGAGGATGATGATGATTTGGTATCTATAAGTTCAAATCAGCAGTATAAGAGGAAAGATTATTCAAATGAAGTATGGAAAAATTCACATGAAGAATGTGATAAACATGCAAATCCGATTCATGAAGACAAAATGGTAGCATTGGGTAGTGACTCGCATGAGGCTTCATCATCTTTGTCAGAAGATTCACAAGAGGATTATATAGGAGAGATAAGCATGACTTCCTTTGATGTAGGGCATGGGATTAGCATGGATAATGATGGTATGGATTCTTTAGGTGATCACAATGCATCTTCTAGTGTGATAGTTGATTCCCATGATGACAAAATTCTTACACATGAAGAAAAATCAGAACATGGCACTTCAGATCTGAGAGTCAAACATGAGGAATATGTTGTGGATTCAAGCCACAAATGTTTTGATTTTGTGTATCACAGCTTGGAAGATGTAAAGAAGACACAAAGAATGTGTGATGGATGGTTACAAAGAGATAAGAAGGCAAAAATGCTTGCTGCCAAAGTAAGACAATGCCTACAAGAGGTCAAGGAACAATGCAACCAACTAGATAATGCAAGGAATCAAAGGGAAACATGAATTAGATCATTGTTTATTTCAAGAGAAGAATGTATACAAGTTGAGCATGCAAAGGAAGATCTTCTTGAGGTAAGAAAACAAGAGAAAAGTTATGATTCATAAAATTCAGTATGTGCATCTAGTTTGCATCATGAGGTTCATGAGTTTCCTCTTTTAGAGAGTCCTTTGATGATTCAAAACTATTATGATAATGTACACACACCCAATGGACTAGCTACTAATATTATACCTATTTGTGTAGCAAGAAACACTATTAATTCCATTTTGATTGAACATGCATCATCCACAATGAAAGAACATTTGATAAGATCATATGAGGCATTTTGTCTTAAAGAGCTAACTATAGAGATTAAGAGATTCCCTAATGGGAAGATCCTACAGTTTGATAATGTTTGGTTTGTTTTGCATACTACACCATGGAGTTGGTTAGTAATGAAAGGCAGATCAACTTTAGTAGCCAGGAATTTATGTTACTCGCAACAAGTCACACCTTATAGGCCTGCACTCATGGAGGAACCATCTTCCCTCAAAATTGATACAAGAAAGAGCAATAAAGACACCTTGGAAAGGTATGAGCATAATTTTGGTTCTTTGTGTTGGGACAACAATATGGTGACATCACATAAGCGTACAATTAGTCCCAAATCCCTGATTAAGGACCACAACACTATATCTCTATATACCCATGAGTTAGCTACTTATTTTCATGAAAAAGTAAGTGTTATGGGATCTCCAATTAATTAGGTACAAGATGCAAAGGTTAGACATAATCTTTGTGATAATGCATCCTATGAGAGGATTGGATTTGTAAACTTTAGGACAGTAAAATTAAATCAGTCGCAAAGAATGAAAGAGAGTTGGTAGGTGAAGGCAAGGAATGCCCAGTTGATGGCTCATCAAGCCAAGCTCCATCTTCAACATGATTTTGATTCATATGGCTCCACAGATGATGAGAAGCAAGAGTTTAACATCCAAAATTCTGAGTTTCCGATTGATGTTGATAATTCTATTGAGGTGTATCACGATTTTATGGGTGACATGTTTAGCGGATCAGCCACCCATGGTTTGACTTTGGGTATTAAGGGAGACAACTACAATACAACTATGGATTTATCACCTATTTCATATGCTTATGCAACTATTTATTGGTTGGTTTGTGACATAAATTTCATGGATTCATGGTTGACACGTGGCTATCCTATGTGGTTATACATTGTATTTCCAGATTTATCTGGGTCTACATCGGTTTATGGGTTGGATTGGAGTGTGTGTAGACACATTTAATCGATAGGTTAGGTGTATGAGATGGGTTTCTTTCTTATGCATGTGTATATAGACATCATTGAATTCACTTTAGTTGTTGGTCTAATTTATAATAGTAGCCTTGAGGTGATAAATTTGATAGCTCATGAGGGGAGGTTTCAGTATGTCCCACACCTTTGGACAATAGGCTATGAAAGCATTTATGAAGGTAAACTTGGAAGGTACAAAATAAAGGTGGGTCTCATGTTGATGATAAACCATCTCCCATGTTTACATAGTTTAATTCATCTTGTTATGCAAGAGCATGTGATAAGAATTAAATAACGCCATTGCATGCAAGGTTGGGCATTGTGCCTTTGTTTCGTAATAATATCATTCCTTGATCACACTTGGAAGGCATATTTGGTTAGGGAAGAAGACAACATGGAGCTTGAGTTTACCGATGGAGGTAAAAAAATTGTGTTGAAGTCTACCAATAATGATAACCCAAAAATTGTGGCAGCCAAGTGTATGCAAGCATACCTTGATGATGATAATACCAATTGGAGATATGGGGATAAATCAATTCCCTTTATGAAAGAAACAACATATCTCCTTATACTCATGACATGGAAACCTTGGTACATGGTGCTAGTGGCGATATATTATCTTCATGTGATGATACTTCATGCTTGGCAATGAGACTTAATAAAGGTATACATTCAGAAAAATCATTGGTAGCAAAGGAATTGCATCATCATTTGGTAACTTTAGTGGGTACATCTTTAAAACTAGCCCTTGATGTAGTCTATATGCTTGATGACTCCAAAGGTATGAATACAAGGTCTGAACAATTCAATCCCCATTCTATGACTTATAACAACAGTGATTCATCCTCCTCTTTCCATGACGTTGGTGCTTCTAATAATTGGGAAATGAGTCATGATAATTATATTATAGTGGGTATTCATGAAGCATGCTTTGGTCATGATAAGTCACATGGTATATCTTATTTTAGGATTGGATTTAGACACTTTGGAGCAACTGATATAACTCAGTCCCAAATGATGAATGATAATTGATCAATCTTCAACATGCTCATGATGTTCACGATTCATTTGATGATGAGAGACATGAGTTGCTTAATTCAAAATTTCTAGTTGAGGTATTTGATCATTCTCTCGATGATGATAGTGATTTGGTTGATGACTTTCTTAATGGGCCAACCACTAGAGAGTTGTTTGTGTGGAGTAGTGATGGCATACATACTCCATTTCTAAGCTTGTCACCTATTTCACTTGATATGGCAATGATGTCTTTGTTGATCAATGACTTCACATTCTTTGATTCCTTATGGACTTGTGGCTATCCTAGTTGGAATCATATGGAATATCTAAACTTTTCATTGTCTACATTAGTTTCCTAGTAGCATGGGAGTGTTTGGAGGTATACCTTTGGGAATAGAGATGGAGTGTGGAGTGATTTTCATTGATTGACATTGGTTTGTTAACATGTTTGATATCACATATATTGTTGACCAAAGTTATAACAATGAAGTTGGGTGGCCATTTATGTTGGTTCATTGGCATGTGGGAGTTCGCTTTCACATTGTTTTGATAGTCTACATGCTTATATGGTTACTTCATGGTGATCATTTGACATTCCCCTACTTCATCTCCTACAACAGATTTGGTTTATCTCTTTCTTCCAACTCTATAACATGTTCAAAAAATTTATCAAGTAGCCTTCTTGGAGGTATACCACTGAAAAAAATTATTATGCTTATTCAAAAGAGAGTGGATATCAATATGATAAGAATTTTTACCATCTAAAGAAATAATTGAGGTTATCAAATATTGGGCTCCCCAAACAACCTAACTATGGTGCAAAGTTCTCTCTAGTATTTTGGTTGAGATCCATTTGGCATTCCTTAGAGCACTACATTCTTTCCAGTATATTGGAACTTAAATCCATGGTCTAAATTTTTTGAGTGGATTTGTCAAGGGAATGTAACCATTGAACCCATAATACTACATTAGTTTCTCCTATACCAACAACATAAAAGGCATTTGCCACTTGTGATTTTCTAAGGAGAAGCTCAATTGGAAAATTTATTGGTACGAGGCATGGTGTATCCATCAACAACCATCACATTAAACCCTTCAAAGTATTATGTCTCAAGACCTCTCTTAACCACCAAACTATCATTAATAAAGTAATGGGTTGTTTGTTTGTCTTACTATCAACTAACATTGCAACCCTATGTCTATGATGAACTCCACAAGTATCTAAAGGGGACATACTTAGGAGTACTCAATAAAGTAGTAAATATGTCTCCTAAAAATATTCCTTCATCAATCTCTCTAGTTTAGGTCCATCTTACTCTTTCTTGAATCAATTTCCTTAGCTCTAAATTCTTCATATGAAACTATTTCAATGTAATATATTTTGCCACAACCAAAACACTTATGACTTGTTTACCATGGTTTCTTGCAAGAGAATAATATTCTTGCCTTATTTAACCGCCTTTTAAAAATATTTCTTCAAGGGGAAGATTCTTTGTATGAAATTTACTAGGAACCAAAGTCACTAAAGCCAAAGACCTCTAAATTACCTCTTATAATGATGATGAATCAAAATCCTTCACCAAACACTTGAGGGTCTCAAATAGATCTTCCATGAACATCATGTTTAGACCCTTTTCAAATAAATTAGGAATCATTATAAACAACTTTTGAAATTTAGTCACATAGTTACCCTGGTATTGTATTGTTTAAGCTAAGACAACTCTTTAAAATAGATTTCAAGGTCATTTTTGTCAAACTTCTTGATCAAACACTTGTTGAACTCATGATAAGTATCAATGAAATTATTATCGTAGGTGACCAACCCATGATACCACCACTCATGAGCAAATCCCTTGAGGTGAAGAGAGGAAAAATTGATGGTTTGCTCCTCAAACATGGGTTTGAGTGCTAAGTGTCTAGCTTCTTAATTTATGCATGAACTATACACTTGTTTGAACCATCAAAAGTAGAAAGAGCAAACTTCCCTAGTGAGTGTAGCTACAAATATCTATTGCATTGATTTGTATGGAGCCTTCATTCAAGTATAGGTCCATTTCATATCTTCTTCAAATTATTAAAATTTGTGAGTGAGATTTCTACTTGAATCTTCATAGGAAGAGTTCTATACTCAACATAATAAATTATATTATCATCTAACATCAAATTCTGCACTTCTACTTATTTTCCTTTTCTTCTTACCCATGTAGGAAAGTTTGTTGGAAGGGTCTAACAACACAATGGATAATGGTTCTATTGTTAGTGTAATAATTATTCATTGAAGAACTCCCTTCACCATTTTTTATTTTGAGTAGGCCTATGGATATTTTTTATTTTGAGTAGGCCTATGGATATTCAAGTCCTGCATATTTAGTATCAATTGAACCATTATATTTGTCATATAATGTTGCTCTTGGATAAGGGAATTTAACTATGTATCTTCTTTCTCTTTTTTTTATCATGACTCTTTTAATCTTTCCCTTTGTCATAAATTTTCTATTTTTAAACCTTGACACTTAAACTAATGTTCTAGTGATTGATCTTGTCTTTTCTCTCTAATATTATTTGTATTCTTTTCCATTCATATGATGTGCCCTACATCAAATGTTAGTTTCTTTATAGGCTAGCAAGATCAATAGATCTAATACCACTACAATGTCTAGAATAAAAATGTTCTATTTTTTTTAGTTTCACAAAGAATAATACATGAAACCTTAAAACCTTTTGATCACCAAGATTCCAATATGGGCAATATAAGAGTGTGCAATGAAAGAGTCAAAATAGTATTATAATAAATGCTTGTGGATAGCAATGACACAACTCAATATTCTAATTATTACAAACTATATAATTAGTGAAATGCTTCTTTTGGCAATAAGCCTTTCAAATTACAAATTGATAACTAAAATAGCAAAAACTAGTTTTAGTGGGAAGCCTTCCAAAATAGTTATAAACTTAATATTAAATTTGGCAGTGAATCACAAAGATTAATATTGAAATATTAATTTGAAAAGTAAATGATTTTTTAGTATCATGGCGGCATAACCTTTAAGACTTACCAAGAAGAAATCATCTACTAAACGTTTTTTTTTTGGTAAATCATACATAGAATTACAAGACAATCAAATTAGACTTTTTTGTTATTAATGGTTAGAATAAATATTATAAAAAAACATCATATCAATTAAAGAAGTACCAAATATTGCAATACTAACAACAATCCCTTTTATTAAATAATTGTAGAGTATTTTGATTAACACAAGGGCCTTACTCCTAAGTAATATATTTTTCAAAGATGGAATGATTGAGCTAAAGATGTGTGACAAACAAGGTAATAAGTATTAATACTGACTTGTTTGGAGTGACAATGTTTAATACTGAGTTGTATGACAAGCCAAAATATTAGAAATTTGAAGGTTAGATCCATGAATCTAGGATTCAATATTCAAAAATTGAAGGTTAGATTCATGAATGTAGGATTGAATATTAGAAAATTGAAAATTAGATCCACGAATATGATTGATGATGCGTCCACATGAATGATCATAAGGACAATGGAATCTACATATATAATAAATGGTTGATTATGCATGATACAATAAATATGAAAATATGAGAAAGTATATAAATATAGATAAGATACAAAATATACAAAAATATCCAAGACTAAGAAAAAAAACCTAACTTCATACTAAATTGTATCATTTACTAATATATAATCATATTAAAACTTCTGCTAAATAAATATAAAATTAAACAAAAATTAACATAAATATAGAAATTACAAAATAACACTCATCTAATACAAAATTTAATAATTTTCCTTAATAACCAAATAGAACATGCAGGCCAAACATTTTTATATTAAAACTAATCCATCATTAAGCCAAGGTCCTTGGAAAGAGGAATGTAGGTATATAAAAACAGATTCCATAGGTTGGCTGATCTACCAGCTACCCTGGCATTAAAAAAAAAAAAAATCTTTGTATTCACTTTGGAAAAGAAAATCCTTTTAGATAATAGCTTCAAAAAATGTGAAAAGGGGATACCTGGGGCTGGACTATTCTTAAAAAAAACCTAAATCGGCATGCATGGAGATTAGTCAAAGGTTCTGAATATAGAAGTCCACATCTGAACGGATAGATTCCGTATGCATGTGTGAATCAAGAAAAGAAAAAAACTAACCTGCAAATAAAACCTCTATTATCTACTGTTAGTCTTTTCTTTTAGGGAGAGCCAATCATCATTGTACTGCATGACGTTTAACTAGACTAGAAGATCCGCCCCATTTATGGACGTTGAATCATTAACTGGCTAAGATTCCATGAATTTGCGTCCACAGGTAGGAATTTTTTTAAGAATGTGCTGGTACTAAACATCCAATGTGAACACTAGCTCTAAGATTTAGTGATACAAGCTACCCATTTGATAAATTCCATGTGAAGTCAAGCTTTGTAGACAGTAACAACCGGGCACGTAAGATATGGAATCATTGGAATTGTTTTGGGAGTAGTTGACTAAAAATATGCAGTGGTTGTGACAATAAAAGGAATCGTTTACTTCTCTTAACTCGGCTCTTTGGGATTATATGCTTATATGAAACTTTTGTGCTACTGGAGTTCAGGGAATGCAAAGCAACCCAATTTTGTTCCTGTGCTGTCATAACGACCTAGCTTTGTATCTTTGAACTTCAGGTATGCTTGCTGCACGAAAGCCAATGCATGTATAGTATTGGTTTCCTTTCTGAATTTTTTCCAATTTTTATCAATTCAAGAGATTCAAGAAGGAAAGTTGCATAGAGAGAAATTTGTGTTAGGAATTGTACGAATGACATAAAGAGACCGAGTTCATGTTTGAGAGATATTGGGGACAATTTTATAATTGGTTTCTGCAATTTGAATTTTTACAGGCTTTCCAGATCTCCTAAGACTAGGTGGGTGTTTCACTTTGCAAAGCATTCCAAAGCAAAACAAATATGTTTATAGGCTTCTAAATATTAGCCTTTATTTTTACAATTTTCCACTGTTCCCTTCTGTTCATGGCACCTTGTTTTACACTAATACCTCTCTATTTTTACCCGCACAGCAGTACAAAAGTTTTAAATTTAAAAACATCCCCTGTATGCTCTCGTGGTATTTGCCCTGTGTTAAGTCACTTAAGAGGGTCTCCTTGTGTAAGATCGGAAGGGTCTATCAGGTACACAAATCAATAAATGACCCATGACCTCAGTATCATGACTATTTCGTCTGTTACTTATTTGGGGGACAGTTTTATATCTCCATGCAGGCAAAAGAATAATTGCCCAGTGCCATATCTACCTTCTCATATTAAAAGCTCTGGATTAATCACTTCATTGTATAGCCGAACGAAACTTGGATTCAGGCTATCTGTACAAGATCAGCTATAGGTCATGCGAGTTCCAAATTCTCTAGCAGCAATCCTATTACATGATATCTTTTAATGATTGCGAGCGCTTTATATGTTGAATGTTATACAAACAATATGATGCAGCTTGCAGGCAATTTGGCAATTTTATTTTACTCTTGTTTATCTTGTATGTAGATAGTGCTGTTGTCTCTCCTAACTTTAGAATGATACCTTTTTAACTCATGTTTTTTAACACTGGATGAATTTGCCATAGCACTGCCCTGTCAATTGTACATGTCAATGTTCGAGGGTGTGTTTTCCTTCCTCTTTTAGTATTCAGTTCAAAGAACTTTGTTCTTTTAGAAAAGTCTTTAGAACCTGGGTTTTCCTGCCAATGTAGTTACTTGGGAGCTTGAATTGATTGGACAAACCTGATGGCTCTCTTGTTTTTGTACTCGTAAGAAAAGAAAAGAATTGAAGTTTCAGCATTTGAGTTGGCATGATCGTCTTGTCTAAAACCGATATGGAATTTTACATACAGGTAGGACACAATTTCCAAAAGCATCTTTAGTTGCTTCACTAAAAATTCTGTTATTTACTATTTAGCATATGACAAGTTATGGTGGATAAACACAAGATGATTAAGTGCTTAAATAATGGAGAGAATATTTGGTGAATTCTGTAATGGTCAAAAAAGGGAAAGAAACAGAATATCATGAAAGTAGTCAAACATGGCTATGAATAGAATTTTAGGAGAAGCCTCTAGGAGGAGACATCCATTTAACCACGATAATGACAAATTTTGGTTAGAAAACAAGTACATAGTGTTGCCTTTACTCTTTGACTTGTGATGCAAAGACAGGAATCCTAAAATACTTACTGTAAGCTATGCCACATGTGATCATCTCTGTTGTGTGATATGTTTCATATTTTGACTGTTTACTATTTCTGTGATATGAAACTACTGCTTATACAAAGGTAACATCTGACAAGTTTGGAAGAGTATGATAATCGGCTAAGGTTGAATAAATGATGAAGTGACCTTAATAGTTATCTGCTGTAAAGACAACACAATTCACTTTCAACTAGAAAGGCATGCTGGGAGATGATATACGATTGCTAATTAACAGTCCATACTTTATGAGAAAAACTAAATTGAGTTTGATACTAAGTGAAGGAGATTTCAATTAAAAGACAGGATCAAGTGTTCTGAAGAAATTTGTCATGTCAATAGATTAAACCCTTGCATAGACATATTCTAATATGGCATAATGGATCATTCTGGGTTGTTTTTTCTCCTTTGCCTAATCTATAAATTGCATGGTAGCTTATAGGAAGAATTTTATAAACCTGTAGATCAGGAGCATAGGTGGGAACAATTGATGTACACTTGAAATCTAGCGCCAGACATGCATCACGAACATTCAAGTATGGCCTATCTAGGCATCCAAAAGGATGCTTGCAATATATAGAAAGAGTTGAGAAAAATCACTGCTCCGCTCAAGCAAAGAATGGGATTGAGGATATTGATTAGAAGCATAGTGACAACACAAAGGAGTGGGAGACAGCTCAATGACTGTACTGCCATGATTTGTAACAATTTAAAATTGTGGATTATTACTTAGACCTCTGAACCTCTTCATAAGCAATTGTGAGGAACAAAGTTGAAAAACTCAGACTCGGCAAAAACTCGGAAAAACTCAGCAACTTAAAACTTTGCTTGAATTTCATTACAAATGCATTTTTTTTGCAGAATTCAATGAGGAGATGCATCCAATGAGTCAAATAAATGAGTACATAAAAGAAACAAGCTGAGTCTAGTTATATTTGATTGATTTAAATGCAAATTGGGTACAAAATCGCAACCTCATGTTGAATGCTGATGTCTGATAGTCTGAAACAAAATGAAAATAGCAATTTTTCTTTATAAACTAAAAGTAAACACTACATCAAAACATTTTACATCTTCCTCTTCCCAGCTCTAGTAAAAATTAGGGGAGAGGTATCTCTCGTCCTAGGATTCCGCTGCAGCTTTGCCACATTGCTCAACATGACAGGCTGTGGCTCGACCTCCATCCTGGATGCAGATCCTACTGGCACTAGCAATGACTCCTCTCCATCGTCAACCTCCTCATGCTCCTCAATGTCATCCAAGGTGATTCTAAATCCACCCCCCTCCTTCCTTGCCTGTCTCTCCAAATCATAGATCTCAGTAAAAATTTAATCTAATCTAAGATTCTAAACATTTTCTTCAAAAATTGGTAGGGTTTGAAAAAATTGTGAAAACAAAGAAAAAATCAGAAAAAAACTGTCAAAAAATGGTGGAAAATCTCTTTGCAATCTAAATCTGATTCAGAGTATTTACCTAATGGCATTGATGTGTTTTGTTAAACCTAGAAGTAGCAAAACAAACCAAAATGATAAATAAATAAAATAAGAGAAAATCAGAAACCCTACCTGGAAATCCAATTTGCTCTTCAAATTCACTCCAAATCCTCTTCAAATCTCCATTTTTTAGCTCCAATTGGCTGCAATCACATTGCAAACACATCCCAAACACATCCCAAGAGCTGGAGGAGCAAATAGAAGTAAAAAAACAAAATGAAGTTGCCTTTTTCATGTCCCGGACGATTTTATTTGCTGCGGCTGAGTCTTTTTGTCAGACTCTCCAAGTTTTTCCGAAAAAATTGACAAAAAACCTGTAAGATTTTTCAAAAAATCGGGCAAGTTTTTCTATGAGTTAAACTTGCAAAGACTCACCGAGCAGAAAAACTTGCAAGTTTTTCTCGACTTGGTGAGTTTTCTGCGAGTCTTGCATCTTTGGTGAGAAATGTCCACATAAAAAGCACATGCAAATTCTGATAATCATTGGCATTGAATGCATTGCATAGGTCAAATACTGTGAAATTGCAAGAATTTCCAAGGTAGTCTAATAGAGATTCCTTTCCTTTTAATCATCTGAACCATTAGTGCCCTATTTAGTTTTATCTTGGTGGACCATTCTATTCATCTTGCATTAAGACTGTACTTCCCAAATTTCTCACTCGTGGATTCTCTACCTCACTAGTATGGAATGATCTTGTTAAGTCTGTGATTGATTTCCTTAGTTGAGCTAACAAATCTGGAGCTCTCTTCTAATCTGTTTAGCTATATGAAATATTCTCATTAGGGTTAATTGAAGGTTGCGAAAATAAGGTTAATTAAATTAACAGTAAATATGTATATTTTGGTATCTTTTTGTGTTTCAAGAATCATTCAACTTCAGTTCCTCAAGGTATGTTCACTCATCCATAATGCATTCTTCACAAGATGTGGAGAAATAAAAGCTATTTAGTACAAAATTCCAGTTGGAGAAAACATAATCATTGCATGGAGATATGAGACTACTATTTACATTGAACAGACATAGATCCAAGCTGAGAACATGAAAGAGCTGAGAGGAGCTACTGCCTCCCTGTACCATGGTAGCCATGGGAGAAGTGGAGACAGTCATTCCCTCAGAATACTTGCCAGAGGTTGGTTGTCACAGATTGCTCAGCATAACCTGCTTGCCAATTAGTTCCCCATGTCCCCTGGGAATATTAGACATGCCTACACAGAGTTTTAATGAAGCATCTATCTCCTATTTTTCTAAAACAGATAATTTTTAACAGAAAAGATACATTTGAGTTATTAATGTCATTATAAGAAGACAATTTTTTTTTTCAGATTATGTACAAATGCCACTCTTTTTGGGTGTCATCTTCTTGTTGGCACACTCGGATGATTAGAGACTGCTGCAAATCTTTGTTGCGTATAATTTGGTTGTCCACCAATTAATTCCTATGGAATTCAAGGTGAATGGAAAATATTTACTTGTTTTCTCATTTGTAGAACTTCCTAAGCTTGGAACCTTTCAAATCCCTAAGGATTTATTTCTTATTCTGCAGTTACTTCTTGCAGAGGAAACTCTACTGATATAGTCATAATTTTATCAGTATTATTAGAGACCATAATCCTTAAATAACTGATTTACAAGTTATGTGAAAATTCCCAAGATAATTTCTCTCCCCATGTTTTGTACGATAATAATCTCCTAACATGTTTTCTATGTAGATTTTTGAAATTCGCTTCTCTATTCAATTTTTTTGTGGTTGATTTCCTTATAACAACCTTTCTTTAATCTGGATAAATGCAACCTGTTGTACGCTTACAAAACTTTTTGTACAGAGCCCTTTACACATGATTTAACACTTTTTCTTGTTAGATTGACAAGAAAAATTATTAAGTGTTTTGTCAAGGCAATGGACAAGCATGAAGATGAGAAGTTAAGACTCAAAGCAGAAAATTTATGTTTTCTTATTAGGATTCAACTGAAAAGTTGGGTCAAACTTGTTGACCCATTTTTCACAATTAGTGGTTCACAAGAACTCATGAGCATGAGCATGAGCTTGAATGGTCCACTTAGTATTCATTGCATCTAGATGATGCTCATAGGGGTGAAACATTGGGACTTTTGGGGAGGGAACCCATCCTAGCACTTATTTAATTCAAGTAGTGAAACTTACAAGGAGGTCATCCATCCTAGTATTTCTTTGACTCGAGCACACTTAACCCTTGTGAGCATCACCTAGATGCAATGAATGCTAAGTGGACCATTCATGCTCATGAAAGATGGATTTGTGTGAACAATGGGTCAATGAGTATGAAACAAAAACTATATGGTTGAATTCTAATAAAACAACATAATTTGATACACTATGAAAAATACCTCCAACTTATCAGCACAATAGTTGTTGAAGGAGCAAACAATGGCTAAGTATCAAGAAATGGCAAAATAACTTTTAGGATACATGTAATGTCCCCTTTTTGAAATAGGATTAAATAATAAATAATAATAATAAAATTAAAATATAAAAAAATAATAAAATATAATATAATATAATTAAAATCTTATTAAGTTTAATGAAAGGTCAAGAGGCATGCAATGAAGAGTTGTGACTCCCTCAAACATGAGATACAAAAGGGAGAAGAGTTCATTTGAAAGGGGATATGGAGGAAGGAAGAAAGAATGTAGCATAGGAATTAAGGATAAATGGAAGAAGAAAGGAATAGGAAGAAAATAAGGAAGTTACTTTTCAAGGGCAGAAATGATGAAGGGTCATACTCTTTCAAAAGGGTGGTAATTGTGAAAGGTTGCGACCCTTGCAAGGGAAGACATGATGAAGAAGTGTGACTCTCCCTCACATTGGAAGATATAAAGGGGAGAAGGTTTCATTTGAGGAGGACATCCAAGAGAAATCAATTTGGAAAATTATTTTATAATTCTCAAAAGGCAGCAATGGAGGGTGGCGACTCAATTCTTATGAAAGGTGGTGACCCTTCAACCAATAAAGTATAAAGGAGAAATCATTCCAAGCATTCAAGGATCATTTATCAATCATCACTCATGAATCCACAAAGCAATCAACAATTATCAAATCAAGCAATCAATCAGAAAATCATTTTATCAAATCAGCATTCCTTCAATCATCATTCACCAATATATCAAACCAGCACTCATTACATCATCACTCACCACCAATCATCTAATCAATAATCACTTAATCATCATTCACCAATACCTCAAATCATACAGGAAAAGGACTTCATTCAATCAATTGATCATTCATATAAATATCAATCATTCAACAACAGTCCCTCAATCGGGTGAAATCGAATGATCAAGGAAAACAAGCAGAAAAAAAATTAAAATCAGAATTGGAATTGATATTAGCAGCAATTCTAAATAAGAGATAAATCTGATAAATAATAGAATTATAGATTTATGCATATGTGTTCATTTAATAGAGGTACTTACATTAATTGTTGATCTTTGTGAGTAATCTAAATGCTCTTTTTAATATAAACATGCAATAGAAGATTCATATGATAGTCCCTTCTGAATTTAGAGAAATGGATTGCAAATAAGAAGGATGGCCATCCTTCCGAGTTCAGGAGACCCAAGTACGCCACCCCAAGATGGATGTTATGCTTGTGGGCCAGGGCGCTTAGAGTTCCCTTGGGCTTGAAGTCCCATCAACCACCTTGGGATGGAATGGACAGCCAGCCTTCCATGCTGATGGGCTAGGAGGTGGAATGAAAGACTGGCCTTCCATGCTCTTGGGCTTGAACAAGGAGGACGGCTAGTCTCCAAGGTGAATTGAGGGATGCAAGGGTGGCCCACCTTCCATGCTCTCATAGTACAAGGGTGACCAACCTTAAGATTGCGGTTTGCAAACATTTCAACAAAGGCAATTGCTTATTTGGATTTCAATATGAATGATGTTTATGGATAGCATGATGTTTACTAATGTTTCATAAGATATATGTCACATCATGGCTTATGATGTAATGTCAATTTCTAGTGGCTAATATTGTGTGCAAGACCTAGACTAGGATTTCTCTTATAAAGGCATTTCAATTGGTAAAGTTATTTCTTAAATGTAGAGTTGCCGGAAACTCCTTTGTCCCTCTCTGGGAACACGTATCCCCATATCTGTTCCTGTTTCCGAAATGGATAGGTATCCAATACAACCCGGATACACGTCGAATATTGTACCCACGCATGCCCAAAAATCCTTGATTTCCAACCATGCTAGATACTAATGTGTTTTGATTTTTTTTTTAAATTGACATAAATCTTCCTAAATTTAATTTTAAAAAACTTCATTCATGCATTTTTTAAAAAAAAAATGATATTAACAAAACCTACACCAAATGAGAAAGACAAATGAAATGTTTTTCTATTTCAGTGACCCATTTTTTGGGTTACCTTCCAATGTAACTCTACTATTTTTGCATATTGTAAAATGTCAAATCAACTTATCATTATTTATGTAGCAATTATGTGTCTATATTGCTTTTGAAGTAATGAAAATCTCCTCGAATAACTTAGAAAATTGTGTTAAATATGTGTATGTGTTTTTTATGAATGATGTATCCAGCCGTATCCATATTGGGGGTCTTAAAAAATAGCCATATCCATATTGGGGGTCTTAAAAAATAGCCATATCCGTATCCGATACCATATCCGTGTCCATGCAACTTTGCTTAAATGTATAACTTTTCTTATTTTTAATTGAAATTGTGGTTTTAGGGAAACATTTAGGAATATCCCAATAAGGGACATTACAATTGGCATCAGAGCTTTGATCCTGCCAGCATGTAGGGTAAAAATTAAAAAAACATATTCTCACGCTAAGCATTTAATGTGATCGGGCTTGACTACAAATTTTTCCATCAATACTCTCTCTTACAGGTTTGACAGCACGAAACTAACGCATATCTCTAGCTTCTCTTCACTACAATTAACGATGATCATCATTATCCTCTTCAACAGCTACACCATTGTTTTCACCACTTAATTATCCAAATGGCTGTCATGGGATGAAGAATCCAATACCACAGCTGTCAATAACTTTGTTGGAAATATCTGTCATTGATGTCAAGGGCACTCATGTAAGATTTGTTAAATGTTTGTCATTAATGTCAAAACAAAATCAGAATAGTTTGTAATTACATTTGCATTGAAGAAAGTTGGTGAAATGAGAAGACTGACATAGAGATATTCATAAAATTTAAACATAATAAACAATGAACATCTATCTGTATGCATGAATTGAGAGTCAAGATTAATACTTTCCAAAGTTACCAAGGATTGTTACAAGTTTGCTTATTTTGCAAGATCAATTATTGAAGGCACGTGATATTGATTTTGATATTGATAGCAGCTATTAGAAGAATGCTAGATGTTGATATTGTAAATATAATGTGAATGGTGTAAGCTGCAAGATTTAATAGTAACACTAATGTTGTGTCTGAGTATAAGAAGCGACTCCATTATCCTTGTAGTCAAACCAAGTGGCTTACCTAAATAAGTGCGATTCAATGGAAAGATAAATCAGTAATAATGAAGAAGAGACAGTGATTATGTATTGATGTAATAAACAGAAGCAACAGTGTTTGTCATTAAGGAAGAAATAGCATTCAGGAAACAGTGATCAAGAAGAGTTTTAATGGAAGTTATAAGGAAGACTGTGATCCAATGCAAGCAATCCGAGGCAGCGATTAAGATGCATGTAGAGGGAATAAAACATGACAACGAATGGTATGTTGAGAGTGCATCATTTCTATTTGGCAAAGACATATCAAAGTAGAGCCATTGATTAGGATGTGACTACTGACTGATTAGACATCAACCTCACTGCAAACAAGTACTCGACCTCCAATTTGAAGTTGATGGTGATTTTGGACAGCGATCAATTTAAAAAGATCATGATTAAGACTATGCTAAGAGGATAGGCAGCAATCTAAAATATCAATATGCCCAACTTTATGAGACCAGATAGTTGATCTGATTATGGTTTATATGATAAAGCAGGCTGATTATTTTTTAAGACATAGCAATTGATTTGGCCAGAAGCAGTGCTTAGGTTGGTGCACGAAAGGGTGTGTCCTTATATCATTGGTGACTTCCTTTATGACAGTGATATTGTTAGTAAGAGCAACACTTTTATTAATGACTTTATTGAACAGCAATTTACATATATGTGTGATCTGTATTGTTACAAATGTAATTTGTTAGATACGTGTAACTCAGAACTATCAAACTTTTAATCTGAAAATGAGCATGTTAAAGCCTCTTTTTTTAATAATAATAGATAGTATATACTTGATTAAGAACATATAATTGCTTAGCAATTTTGTAAATGGTTAACACTCCAATTTCCTATAGACTTCATAAGTTGAAAGGCTGAATTTGGAATAGAAAATTGATGCATAGACTAAAAGAATGCTATTTCGTTGAAGTTGTCCAGTGATAAGTGCTGGAACAAAATCTTCGGAAGTCCAAGCATGACAATAGATGGTGCTGTTACGCAAGATGAATTCCAAGGCTCTCTTCCTCCAAAGAAGGTAAGATTCCTGAATTTATGAATTCGATTACATGATTAACAATAAATGACTGCATATGTATGTTATTTGTTTTATTTTGTCCAACATGACACAAGTTTCTTACTCATATTTCAGGGACAATACAGTGCATATGCAGTTTGTTGGCTTCTTGGGATTGGATGCCTTTTCTCTTGGAATAGTATGTTGACAATTGAAGATTACTATCAATATCTATTTCCGGTTAGTACTGCAGTTTTCGATTTTATTCCCTTTCTTGATATTTTTTCCAAATATTGTTGGCTTGTGCTCTCCAATGAAACCTAAGTTATGATGGCTTGCCTTGTATGTTTTTATTTCTGAATTATAATTATAGGAAACAAGGTAACCATTATTGCAAAAATGGTGCATCAAGTAGTAAAGATTAGTAATTAATTTTTGTTTAGTAATTTATGTGATAACAAATCACTTACATTCCTCGGTGTGAAAGAAATTAACGTGTATGCATTATAACCCCAAACCAATTTTGCTACAAAACGAGGCCATTCCTTGCATTTTCAAACTACTTGAGGATAGCTTCAGATCAGTGATATGACTTGGAATACAAATTAAAACTGGAAAACTTTGACAAGAATCATCATAATTGTTTTTAACCTCATTTTTCTTTAATTGAAAAAAATGCTTCATATAAACTTCCAAGGATTATTAAGTTACATCATTTGAGCACAATGCTTAACAAGCTGATTCTCTCCCTATATAGGCTAATCAAGAAAGCACTTAAACCTACACTTCAATGGGCAAAGAGTTAACATCTCTTTAAAACAAATCAAACTTAGCTTGTACAATCAACACCAACTCTTGTTTGTGAAGCCTCAACTTCCCCATACTAAGAGGGGAGGTATCCTCATGAAAGATAGAATGGCATCTTGACCTCCAAAGAAAACTGCTTTTCCAACTGAGTTGTATACAATAACCCTTGCTGGTATTCTGGACCATCCAAGCATCCCCTAAAAGAGGCTCTTTCCAAGAGAAAGAAGCAATAAAAAGGAAATTGAATTTATCTAGCAGCCATCTCCAAGAGCCTCTAGTTGTTGGACATTACCAGAAGATATGATCAGTTGTTTCTTCTTTCCCACATATAGTGCAAAATGCATCTGTAAATCTAATCTTTCTTAACCTTGCTTTGACAGCTAAGCCTTGGTATATTACTAGCCATCCCATCATCTTATATTTGGAGGATATTCTTATTTTCTGAAAAACTTGACAGCATCCTTGCATCCTAGACTCGCCATTGTTTGTTCAATCGAAGGGCAATTGAATTGTAGTGGCAAACTTGATTATATAAATCCTTTGATTTATAGTTGAGGAGGGATTTTTCTATGTCCCACTTCTAATCCCCCCAATATGGTTGCACACTTTCTAAATGCATTTTAAAAGATAGTACTTAAGAATTATATTACACAGTTCTAAAAAAGCGGATTTCTCTTCTGGTGTGGAAACTTGAGACCTGTTTAAATCGCACCAAGATTTCTGTTGCTGTCTCTCATTGTTCCAAAGGTTGCCCCAATAGAACAAGCCCTTCCTTGCCAGTCTTTTGACATCATCTTCACATTTATTATGAAATTATGAAATTATTTTAACTATAAACACACCTATTTTCTCTCTGCCACAGTGTCAGACTTTTTGACTAGTTAGAGTATAGTGAATTCATAGTGTGGGCCAGCTGGCTTTGAGAAATCTTTCCAAACAATCGATCACATTTTAGTCTTTGATCCATCATGAAGAATTCTTGCATGTCTTCTTCTAATTCTTTTTGTTTCTTTTATAGATGTTAAAGACCTTTGATTCTATAACAAGACATGACGTTCCAAAGGTCACACACAATTGATATCTCAGATATCTTCATCAATGTCATCATGAAGCTCCATGAAACTGTTACTTGTCAGTTTTAAACTACCCACAAACTTCCTGAACTAGTTTTGTCCAAAGGCTGCATCTCAGAGATCTTTATTACTACCATCATGAGGTTCTGTGAGAAAATTACTGGACAGTTTCTGACTACTTGTGGGCTCTCTGACTTTGTAAAGAGTAGTATAAGAATTTAAATAATGTATATTATCTCATTGATTCTCTTTCAGATATATGATGATGAGCATTATATTTTTCTGGACAGGCACTCTTCCTTACATCATATATTAATATTTATGCTACTTTCTGTTGATGATGTGGTCCTCCTCACTCATTCTCCCAAGGTTTCTATGATAGATGCTTTTGTGTTTTTCCAATGAGTAGTTAAGCTAAAATTAAGATCATGATCATCAGACTTCAACACATTGAGAGATGTTATTTCCTGGTTTCAGTTTTCCTACAAAGGCTTGAGCCAGTGGAGATCATGGGAAATGATACTCAAGAATACAGTCTACACGTTCATCTCCCTATTTAAATCCTGCTTCCATACCATGGTTAAGAACTTAAGAGATATGTCTCCAATTCATTTTTGGAGTGTCGAGGCTTTTGATGTATGTTTGCAGGATATCCATTAGATGCATCTCTTGAACTTAATAGTTAAACCAACTAATCTATATGGATCAAAGTTTTGGGGACCCTATTTAGAATCTATTGACTTGCAGATATTGATAGGTATAGACTGGCATGCTTTGATGTATGATTTTTCTATAATGCATTTGTCTAAGAAAAACTTGATGCCTAGCTTGATGTCAAGAATTTCTTTGGGATCGTTTTCCATCCCCATAGACTTAAGCCTCTAGGTGATTTGAACTCTAGTTAGAAGAAATATACATATGTAGCCCTTTGTTCTTCAGATAGAATCTCCTTACAGCTCATTTTGGACAACAATTCTGTGGGTATTCTAAGAGCAGCTTTATTTTATCTAGGTTTTAGGCATATCTATAAATTGGTTCCTCAATGGAATTACTCCTTGATCACTCCTGCTCACCTTTACATGAAAGGTGATGACAAATACAATAAACTAGAAAGTTGTTAGAGAGGAGGATATGTATATCCACAATATATTCAGGTCAGTTGGACCTTTTCACAACAGCATATCAAACTAAGATAGATCTCTATGTGAAACATTTTTTGCAAATTTTTGGTGGCACCATCATTTATCACATGGGCTTTGGATTCTCCTTGGCTAGTTGAGGGCATGTTCTACTAGTTGCAAGCTAACAAATGCTCACATATTCTATTAGGTGATAGGTTGTTGTCTATGTCTCTTCCAGATTTAAAGATAGTGTAGCTTTTTATTAACCATTTTTTTCATTTGAGGACATTAAAAAAGTTTGTATGGGGATTATAATCTAGGAAATGTAATATGTATGGTCCATTCTTGAGTTTATTTTCAAGTAAAATTAGTAAAATGTGATTATTATATAGGGTTTTAACGGCTCACAAGGAGCAAGGGACCAAGTTTTGTTTTGCAAGTAAGAAGTGCTTTTAATTTCTAATTTCAAATATTTTAATATAGGGTGGAAATTTTTTGTTCTGATTTCTAGGGTGTAGTAACTGTAGTTCCTTCAAGACAATTGACCTCCCCCTAGATGTATTTGATCAGACATATTTCATACTGTTATATCATAGTAAAAGATTTATTCTAGTTACTTTCCAGATTGTCAATTCATGCGTGCAACTGTGTGATGAGTCATGAAAATGTCATATCTTATATATTAGAGGTCAAACCATGTGGTGTACAAATGATAAGAAAAATTTAAATTTGTATCTATTTTCTTCACAAAAACTCATGATGCTTTCTAACTTTTGTGTAGGACTATCACTCATCAAGAGTGTTGACATTGGTGTACCAGCCTTTCGCATTGATAACAACTTTTATACTCGCATACAATGAGGCTAGAATTAATACGCGACAACGCATCCTCATAGGATATGTTCTCTTTTTTATAAGTACATTCATCATAATTATTGTGAGTATTCTGAGATGAACTCTGGAGTGCTGATGATATGTATTTCAATTTTTTTCTCTGCTATAAAATGAGTTTTCAGCAGCACACTTAAGGAAGATGAATTTGGTGCCAAAAAAATATTGACGTCAAAAAGACATTTTGACTTTCAAGTGTTAAGAATTGTTTCATAATTAAACAGGAGATTACCAAATTTTGTACATATATTTCTAAAACTATAATTTGGTTTTTTCATAGCTGGACCTTGCAACCTCTGGAAAGGGAGGACTGGGAACTTTCATTGGCATATGTGCAATGAGTGCACTTTTTGGCTTTGCAGATGCTCATGTCCAGGCAGGAATAATGGGAGATTTATCATACATGAATCCTGACTTTATTCAGGCAAAGATATTATCCATTTATTTTTCTGTTGAATGGTCTTCATTTCATCTTAGGTGGATTTTTAAGTTGTTTAACATTCTTATTTTGTGAATGTGCAGTCTTTCACAGCAGGGCTTGCTGCATCAGGAGTTATTACATCTGGTTTGAGACTAATAACAAAATCAGCCTTTGAAAACTCAAAAGATGGCCTTCGAAAAGGAGCTTGTAAGCTTATTGTACAAATTTTGTTTTACTTTTTTAACAAATATACAATTAGAATCCTATAGTGATTTTAGAAAATAAATGATATTTTAATTAATTTAAAAGGCTTTATCACTTTTCTCCACTATGGTTATAAATCAAGGAAGAGTTTAACCTACCCTTAAGTTCTCCTTCAATAGGCAAGTAGAGCAGAATGCATATGAAAGGTTCCACCAAAAGGAGACATCCTAGGGACTTACGGATTTGGAGAGGTTGTCCCCTCATTTCCTTATTTTGAAAGATTTGGGGATGCCTCCCTTTTTATTGGTCTTTTTTGGGGACTGTCTCTTGGTCTTACTCTCTTATTCTCTTTTCCTTCTCTCTTTTGATGATTAAAATATAAAAAAGAGAAGAGGAGCAATTTCCAAGATAGCAATCAGATGATGACTCAAATTTCAAAATTTGTTCATCAATGTGCCTAATGCCATTTATTTTTTAGCATCTGTCATCATAAATCACGTTTCACATCATGTCTACGATTATCAGTCTATGCAAGGATTGTGGGATTCATGAATTGTTACTCTTTCGAATTTCAATTCGTTTGATTTGTTTATGTTATTTTTAGGTATTTTTCATTTGTGTGTATTCTAAAAATTCAAATTTTATTTTTATGTATTATTTAATATCCATCCCCTTGCCATCCCCTGCCATCCCAGTAATTCAGAAAAAAAAATTGTCATCTCTAAAACCCACTTTCCCATCTTCAAAACTTGAAGAAACACTGGAAAATACAATTTTTATTTTCCAGTACTAAATAGTAACCCAAGTCATTGTATTTTCAAGAATATATGGGTGCAACTATACACACTTCTGTTGTTGAATGGGAGATCACAAGGTTGAATTTGGCATCTTAAATACAAAACGTAAGGGCTTCTTATGGTCAGAGTTCTATTAGTAAGTCTTTTGGCTTTTTGCATTGTTATTTGCAAATAATTTGTTATTTATGTTTGTAGTATGTTCAAGGTCTCGAATCTTGTAACCTGGGAAAACTATTTTATTTTGCCTTGGACTCAAATGACATGGCAAAAATGAGACAAATAAAAAATGCTTAAAATCATATAAAACTTGGGAATACTTGCCGAAATTCAGAAGTGCTCACCAAAACCATGGCAAGACTTGGCTAGGAAAGTTAACGGATGATTTACTTAGCTACAAAAATAACTCATGAGTTAGTAAGGTACTTTGCAATTTTTTGATCTATGAGATGTCTTGTAATCTATTATCTTTAACAAAAGATGGACGCAAGTATAGATCCATGATAAATTTGTTTTTTGAGTTTTCTTCTAGATCATTACTTCACCCCTCCAATAAATTTCAGTTAGGATGCCTAACCATGCATCCAATTCCAATTACTTCTATAAGACATTACAAGATAGAAGTTATAGCAAGACTTAATCACCAAGCCCCTATTGGCTCAGATTTCTAACTCTTTCTCTCTATCCAAGAGGTCATCCAAAATAGTCAAGATTGTATCTAAGTTGTGTGAGCAAGTGTTGACATTTGCGGAATATGAGGATATGAATTTTGTCCCTTGAAAATGGACGTTCCTTACTAGAACACCATATTGAGTAAAACAAACTCTTTCTGTCTCTAAATTTTCAATTTTGAAGAAGCATACAAACCAATCACAATTAATTCCTACCAAAAACTGAGCAATGATAATAAATCCAAATAGGAGACCACAAAATGTGCAATTGCAAGCAAGCAAAGTACACCTGCTATAAACTCAAATAAAAAGGAGATGAAAAAGGAACAAAGCTGAATTGAAAAAAATCCATGCATTGTGTGAATTATTAATATAACAAAATGTTCCATGAGTAAATAAAAGAAGTATATATTTGGTAGTAGTTCATGGAAGAAGAGGGCAGGCCAATAAATCTTTCAACAACAAAATCAGGCAAAATAAACAATAGAAGACTAGTGTTGTTGTGAAGTAAAACTTGATATAAGACCAAACAGGAAGAAAATGAACAAACATGAAAACACTGTCTTAAATTTCAGGTTCCAAAGAGTAACAAATGGAGACAGAGAACTACCATAAAATGTGTTATTTGATTATTTTTTAAGAGATATAATTACATAAATATCAAGGTGGGGAGCAATTTTTTTCTACACATAAAAGTGTACAGACTACCCAAAATGGAGAAGTCCCGTTCAAAGTAGAAGTGATACCATAAATAGGAGATGCCTTGCTTATCCTTTTGGGTGGTGTGGCATCAGCCTACATATAGTAACTTTAATGGTACCCGAGGTTCC
The DNA here is from genome assembly GCF_030272615.1 of Cryptomeria japonica. Taxonomy (NCBI): domain Eukaryota; kingdom Viridiplantae; phylum Streptophyta; class Pinopsida; order Cupressales; family Cupressaceae; genus Cryptomeria; species Cryptomeria japonica. The sequence continues at coordinate 608,272,642 of NC_081410.1, forward strand.
ATCCCACTAAAGCTTATCAACAAATTGGTCTGAATTGGATCTAGTAGGAAATCTTTCTACAAAAGGAAACACTTTGGGAAGTTCTAGGAGGCAAATTTTCACTGTGGAAGCTGATGGAATGAAACCATCAATTCCCACATGAGGTGTTTTTAAACTACCACTTGCCTTGAAGTAGTGGTTTTGTAACCACTAGGGTGATTTCGTAACAACAACTTTGATACAAGTTTTTGGTACCCCTATGAAACTTCATCTATAGTAATTTTTGTAGCTTTAGTTAGATCCTTGTCATATTATCAATGAGAACTAAATTCCTCCCTTGTTGAGTTACAAAGTTGTCCTATCGTATTCTTGTTTTTCAATAAACATTCTTGAAGATTGTTCAAGGTGGTGCAACGCCAAGAAAAAGACGAAGAAGTTCCTAATTATTGGAGACTTGTGCATAACAAAAGAAGAGAAAAAGATATCAAGGGCTTGAAATGGATGAGAAGGTTGGCAAATGTTTTATGATACTTCTTTGATACTCCATTCAAATGGCACATCAGCATAGGGCAGTGTTAAAAGGAATATTTTTCAAGTGGCTTTGCTAGCATGGAACAACACTTAGAAGTGAGAAAAGTTCTACCAAACATAACTAAGGGTGGATAAATCGTCAAAATTTAGTACCAAATCAGGGTCACAAATCCAAGGCAAAAATGCAAGTAGCAGGTAGCAAGACTATAAGATCCACGCCCAAGTTAAAAAGGCACTAAAGAACCCAATTTATTCACTAATTTCAAGTTTTAAAGGCAACATAAAATCACAACTTAAACATTGGCATGAGCATATGAAAACTATAACTAGAAGGAAGAAACATAAAATTATGTGTTGCCATTTTGGGGTGGCATTTGTTGTGATGTTTTCACACATCACCCCATTGCAAATGGGGACCCCCACTTTGGCTTCTCTTAGGTGTCTTAGTTAGGTCGTCTTCAAGCTTGGCAATGGTCATAGTTGTTAACCTTTGCTTGTGAGAGGAGGTTGGTTTTGTTTAGTTCAGGATTGAGGTAAGGTTGCCATGTTGTCAATGCTCCCCATTGCAAATGGGGACCCCCACTTTTGCTTTGCTTAGGTGTCTTAGTTAGGTCATCTTCAAGCTTGGCAGTGGTCGTAGTTGTTAACCTTTGCTTGTGAAAGGAGGTTGGTTTTGTTCAGTTCAGGATTGAGGTAAGTTGCTAAAGTTGTCATGTTGTCAATGTTGAAAAGTTGTCAAGTTGCTGGGATGCAAGATATTGTTATGAGTGGATTAAAGAGTAAGGAGTGGTAATTTCGCTTGTAGTTCTTGATGGAACTGCAAACACAATGCCTAGGGTCATGAATTTCAAGCCTACATTATGTAAGACCTAGGATGGGCAATGAGTCTGGAAATTTGTCTAAGTATGGAGTCAACCCCCTCCTAGCATGTACAAAATTGTGCAAGGTTAAGGGGGGTAAATTGTGCACTAGTGTTAGGCCCAACCTCATGATCAAGAAATTGACTAAGTGCTAAACCAATAGTATGCGCCTTGGGTGTGGGATGAAGGAGGATGAAATTTTGACTAAGGGATTAGCACCCTTGAACGTTTACAAATTTGTGCAAGCCTACTCTCTAAACTTGCCATTGCAAGGGACCCCCTCTTGGATGCGCTCTACCTCCTAGATGTCTTAAACCCGCTATGCAAACTGTTATCACAAAAGCTTGCACCCTTGCTAAGCTATCAACTCAGCAACCTTGTGAAACATGGAAACAACCTCGAAGTGTGGGACCTTGCGCAAGGGGGTTGAATCTCCGGAGAAGGCCGACTTCCTTCTCCATCAAGGTGCACGTGTTGAACCAACTCAACACTTCGAAACTAACTCCTAGGCCTATCCTAACAAATTGCAAAGGTAAAGGGAAGAGAGAAATGCTTAAAATCAAAGGAGGTGATGCACCAAGAAGAGATTGTTCCTCTCCCTACCCGAAATGACACAAAAAATCAACTAAAACACCTAGGAGATGCACAAACTTCAGTTGTATGAGTGACCCCAATGCATGTATGAGGGTTAGAATTCACTGAATGCCAAGAGGGGAGAAGGTTTCCCACAAGTCACACTTAGAAATAAATTTAACATAGCATATATGAGAGAAGAACCACAAAACATACACCTATGATGAAGGTAAGGAAACATACACATCATACATAAGTTGAAAGAAGGCAAGAATGGTGATTTCAATTAATTATAAGGCCAATGGCCAACTTATAGTTGCAAAATACAAAATAATACAAGAGAAGTGGGAGAGCATACAATAGCTCAAGCCAACAGGGAGATAACCCTTTACAATGAGGCTTAATAGCCTTACATAGAAAAATGGTTACAAGGGTGATTGTGACCCCTGTATGTCAGTCTGGGAGTGCAGGTAAGTGCATGCACTTGACTTCTGTACATGCAAGCAACCTAGCCATACCCACAAAAGGCAACCCTAAGAAGGTGGATTGACCGACCTTCCAAAGTCAGAGTATGTAGACATGACATAAGTCACCACAACAAGCATGGCCCCATACCTCCCTTGATGGAAATTCTGCCAAAAACATTAAATGCACCTCTGTGGCTCCACAAAAGAAGGTGCACAAGTCACAAAAGTTGGCGGAGCATTTAAAGCCTTGAATGTCGATCACGCCATCCGGAAGTGTTGCCAGCCGGAAAGAAGTCTGGAAAACTTCGGGGACCTGGGTCACCGAAGTTGGGGGAACTTTAGAGACCTGGGTCACCGAAGTTGGGAAGACTTGGGAACCTAGGAACTTCGGGGTTCTGGAGTTTCGGGGTTGAGGAAGAGAAGATCTAGGAACTTCGGAGACCTGGGTCACTGTAGTTTTCGGAGACCTGGGTCACCGAAGATGGGGGAACTTCAGAGACCTGGGTCACCGAAGTTGGGAAGACTTAGTGATGCAGAGAGTCTTGGAGCCTTGTTTGTTTCACCTTCTTGAGTGACTTGTCATACTCAACCCTACAACTACTCAAGTCCTTCCTATGGCACTTGATAAGGGTTATGACAATGAGACCTCCAAGGTCTGAACCTTCTTGACTTGCCTCCTAGGTATAGCCAATGGTTTCTAGACAATCAACTCCTCCACTTGAGGTTGTCACCTTAGCTACTCACACTCACCTCTACTGGGCTCCAACCACTCCTGCTAGGATCCTTGACACACCAACTCTCCTTATGGTTTCCCAATGCATTAATAAGGTGTCTTCATTGTGTTTTGAAGTTTAAGACTCGCCAATTCCATCGCCATGGTTTCTCAAGCCTTCTAGGTCTCTACTGGCACCTAAATAGGCCTAATTGCATTAGCCCTCCTTAAGCGGTTTTTGGGGTTTAATTTGCAAAAGTCCCAAACAAGCCTAGGAATAAATCATGGATTCGGATACCCTTTTGGAAGTTGTAGACAATACTGGAAAAGTGCATCTGGGTTATCCGTACAGGTGTGATTTCTAATGCTGCACTATTTTGTGGGGTTTTAGGCTTAACCGGTGGATTGACAAACTTGGTCTAGAACCTTTCACCAGTCAAAACTCCTGCTCTAAACATATTGGGAACCTTCAAGGACACTCTGAGGGCTTTCCATACATATGCCACTTGGGCCTGCATCAATCTCCAAGTGCTCACAAATCGCACTTTGCTTATTGTCCTAACTCACCTACTCCCAGCGGTGAGCCTAGGTCTTCATTGTTTCTCCTCCTCTTAGACCTGCAACATCACACACCCTATTCCAAAACTATATACAGACCCTAACCTAGCATTCTTAATGATTATAACAAGTGCCATCAAAGAATGCCTAGGCTAGAGCCATTTCTTGCTCTTAAACCCTACTTGCAAGGGTTTTGCTCCTAGTTGCAAAGAATGACAGAAATCTTCACAACCTGGAACAATCAAACCTGCAAATCAACCTTATTGAAAGCAAACACAATGAACATACAAAGATGGCAATGAGTTTACACCATCTAGTCCGTACTGGACCGTACAAGCAATGAAAACAAGACAAAACTATCAAAAACCAGATGGAAACAAGATTGTTTCACAAACCAAAAACTTGCTCTTGCATTTCCAATCCTCCAACCCGTACAATGAAGTGAAATTTGGCTTATATCCACTAGTTTAGTCGGTTGAACCAACTACCTAATGCCCATAACCAAAAAATGCAACTTTTGCAAGAAATTGCAAAATGTTGCTCAACAACTTTTGACAACTTTTGCTCCAGGACGCAAATTTTGCATTCTATTGCATTCTAAGACTCTTGAAGGTCCTCAAACACCTTACAAGACCTAAAACAACTCAATTGACTCCTAATCCATGAATACATTCATCTGGAGTATTTGCCTGTGACCTACCTAAGCAACTCACTTCTCAGGCTAGCAGCGTCCTGAGCACAATTGACTCAAACCAAAATTTGGACAACTCAACCATGGCTCTACTGAGTCCTCAATGGTTGGTCCATTATTACATCACACATTAACACACAAACTAAAAGAAAATCAAAGCTTACATTCTTGGAGTGCTAGGTGCCCTGCACCACTTAAGAACTTGGGAACTTGGGGGTACCGGAGTTCTGGGGTTGAGGAATAAGGAACTTGGGAACCTGGGGGTTTCGGAGTTCCGGGGTTGAAGACTTAGGAACTTGGGAACTTGGGGGTTCTGGAGTTCCGAGGTTGAGGAAGAGAAGACCTAGGAACTTCGGAGACCTAGGTCACTGTAGTTGGGGGAACTTCGGAGACCTAGGTCACCGAAGTTGGGGGAGCTTCAGAGACTTGGGTCACCGAAGTTGGGAAGACTTACGAACTTGGGAACCTGGGGGTTCCGGAGTTCTGGGGTTGAGGAATAAGGAACTTGGGAACCTAGGGGTTCCGGGGTAGAAGAACTAGGAACTTGGGACCCTGGGGGTTCCGGAGTTCCGGCAAGACAACACTTCACACTTCATGATTCCATTGTTTTCTCATTGATCAACTGAGGCAGCACTGGTCCATAAAACATATCTCTGATTGGTTCTCACTGATGGACCAAGGGTGTCATAAAATGACAACACAAACATACCCCTCTCATGCGCTCATGAGGTTAGATGCAAAGTAGATCACCACCTTCTATGCGCTCAATCACCTTTGTTGTGCAAGCACTCATCCCAATTGCACCCAATATTTAGTGCAAGGATCCACCTAAAATGCACTCAACACACTCATTTTTGAAAATCAACCTAGGAATCTCGACCTATCTTATGTTGTGCAAAGGAAGGCATAGAACCCACCAATAATGCATTACAAGTTTGTTTAAAATTTTGAGCAAAGGGAGGTGATTGATTTAAAATTTTCTTGAAGGGTTGATCAAAAAATTAGTTGCAAAGTGTTTCAAATCGCAAAGTGCCGGTGAAAAATGTTGAAGGGACTGCTAAATCCACCAATCTTTTTCTCCTTCAATTTCACACTAAGGGAAAAATGTTGTTGACCCCTCTAAGTCCACCAATTGCCTCAAGAGGAAAGTCAAAAATGTCGAACAGTGTCAAATTCCGCTTTTAGGAAAATTGCTTGAAGTTTGCAAAATGTTGCTGGGGGCTTGATTTCCGCCAATCTTTGAAGGTGCAATTGTAAGGCCACATGCTAAACTCGCCCATGTTTGTGAGGAAAAATGTTGAAGTATAAAAATTATTGAACAAGGCTCTAATTCCACCATTGGGAGAGCGTGTTGCATTTTACAAAAATGTTGAATACCCTATCATATCTGCCAATGATTCCAAGGACGAAATTTGCAGGTGGAGGCCTAAAGGCAGAGAAGAATTAATGTTTGATGCAAATTCGAATTGTGTTTAAGGCTGAGCACTTAGCCTTTATTTATATGGATTTGAGTTATGAAGGCCAACCTGATTAAGAAGCAACCAAAATTCCCTCTCAAAACATAAAGTATTAAGGGTCTGACTTGGGTTTAGGACAATAGAACATGCATTGCAGTAAGGCCGGCCTACTTGTAGTTTAAAAACAAATCAAACGAAATCTTGGCCGACCAAGTGAAGTTATTTCCACAATTCAAAGCACAAATCACTCCCTCATCAATAATTTACAAAGAAAATCAGAGTAGGCCTGGGCGAATGGGGGTAGACCAGCAGTAGGTTGAGGGAATTATTAGCAGAAAAATGTGAATTCAAGGGGCAGGGGTCAGCAAATTCCTTAGTAATGGGAGGTGATTCTAAAATCAGGTCAAACTCCTAAACAATACAAGGCAGATTCAAATCAGAACTAGGTCAATTCCAGCAGGAGTGCATTTAAGTGCAGAAAATCATACTTGGAAGGAATGAATCAGATCTGAAATCTTGCATTTCCAGGCCTGTGTCAGCATTCTCAGACCTAAAGTGATCATTTCCAGATTATAGAGAGGGTTACATGGAGCGATTTTTATGAGTTAGTGATGATATCTTGCAATGATTATCATGTGGATTTGAATGCAAGAGTTTTTTCATTTTTTGTCATAATTAACTGGGGGTTTCATCCTTCTTTCAAGATTCAAAGTGTTTTCTTTATCTTTTCGAGGTCTGATGAGTGCATGGAATGATGCAAAGAAGATTAAACATGTTTCCAACAACACAAGAGGATGAAGAAAAAGGGGATTAAACTCAAGGGATGAATTTATTTCGTAAATTATGATTTTATGCAATATTTTGATGTGACTCACAACATTTCTCTTTCTTTTTAGGATATGGGGACTTCACAATGCAAAGGGTGCTATCACAAAATCAGGATTCTTATTTCAAGGAGTCAAATCATGGAAGGAGGAAATAACACCTTAGGGGCATGGAGGGACATCCCAATACACCAAGAGGCACGAAGGGAAACATCTCCACATCAAAATTCAAGTGTTCAAGAGGGTCACCTATTCAAAACTAGCATTGCGACACCAAAAGATTCAAATACCATACTTGCGAGGATTATAGCCACCACATGGAGAGAGCTTCACAATGTCAAGATGTTCAAATCAAGGAAATTTGACAATCTTGAATTTCCTTCGAAAATCCAAGAATAGGTGTCAATACAATGAGGATCAAAAAGGTTGCAACATGGAGGTACCCTTCATCATGGCGAGGAATTCAAGTCTAAGCAAGGATCAATGTAAGGTTTAGGGTGCAATGCTACATAAGTCAAAGGTGAACTAGTTCAGAATTCCCAAGCAAGAAGATAAACTTGCACATGATGATCAAGCATAGGTATCACAAAGTCTACATCAAACATCATCAAGGTTAGAGCTACAAGAGGATCAAGCCTAGGCATCATTAAGGATAGTGCAACCCAAGGTCAATCTTCCTAAGTTAGAGAATGGAAATGCAAGTATGATCAAGTAGATAGTTTCAGAAGACTTAAGAAAAGTTAGAAAGTTGACTCAATCACTAAGATGATACAATTTGGGAATATGCCCCATCTTCATCACACCAGGCAATTGATAATGTTGAGTATCAAGAGATATTGCCCCAACACGAACACTTCGTGATGATTTACATGACAAGTAAGTTGAGGTGGCATCCAATAATCATTCAACAAGTCAAGTCACTCCACATCAGCATGTCTAAGTTCATTGAACCTGATTCATCTCATGAAGTAGCAAGTGACATATGGCATTGCATTGTAGATTGTTCCATGTACCTAACCTCACCTCTCATTGATCGAAATTTAAAGAGGGACATGTGTCCTAGAAGATATAATTTTATCATTGGTCAAAAGAAGTTAGTTGTAACTAACCCTAATTAGGGTTTTATCATGTAATCTCAACCATTGATCTTGAATTGATCCGAACCATTCAATTGTAAAGAGACCTCTATATAAGGCTTAGTTCTCTCATTTGTAAAGGTTAATAGTTAATAGTTAGTGAATAAAAAGTAGCAGTAGAGTAGGAGGAAAGGTTGCCAAGGCTTGTTGTAATAAACATACTATTTTAATTGAAGTGATGGTGGACTTTGTGTGCTATTTCAACATGTTGCATGGTCGATAATTCTCATAGTTTAGATGTATTAGATGAATGTAAGATCTTATTGTTGATAAATGGTGAAACCACATGTTCATTGCAAGTTGATTGCAAGTTGCAGTGCATGGTTAGACTGAACTTATCTAAAAGATTAACTTCAATTGCTATATCCTCATTGTTCATAATGTTGGTGTACATAGGTGACATGAAAATCATTCACTTATCCTTGGGAAATTGCACCATCTTTGTGTAGTTGTTTCCTAAGGAAGAAAAGCTTTATTTGGTTGCACCGAGTCAACAATCATTTCTTACATTGTTAGGAGTAGCATAGACTTCCTTTACCCTTTCATCTCTTTTATCTTTATTTTTATAAGTTAACTAAGATTCCATGTTTCAGTCGTGTTCATAAGCGTAAGTCCCTTTGTGATTACCAGCAAGATCACATCAAACACACAGAGTCTATCCAAAGCATTAAAGTCGATTGTTCGCATCGTAAACCTTGGAGTTGCCTCATTTGATCATGTAATTAGCATATGAGGTTTCTTTGTTCAAGAGAGGATAGAATACTTAATATTTTATTTTGTGTTTGAAGTGTCTAAAAAACACATCAACAGTAGTGCCACATGAGAATTAAGCCCAACAAGGTGCAAAGCACCAAAAACCTTATGAAATCACACAATCACTTATGTCAATTGAATAACATAAAATGATACACTTTTACTAGCTCCCAGCCACTTCATCATTGCTAGATGCACTTTGTAAGGCCACAACCAAAGGAGAGTAGCACCAAATTTTAACTGAAAGCCACAACCATTAATTGTATGATAGCATGCTTTCCCTTAATTGTACAATGGCATGCTTTTTGAGTGGCGTGGCTACTACAAAAATCTTCCTTCCTACCTCAGTCAGCCAACATAGGCATAAAGCAAAATCATTCAAAGCATGATACAACCTTGTTCTAATTGGCTTACATTGAGGAGAAAGTAGACTTAAGGTAGGAAAGAACCTATTTTAGGCTATTTAAGTGTTTTATTTTCTCTTTGCAATGGATAGAGATAGGGTTGCTTTAAGTGAGGCTTTATTCAGATTATTTTATTATTATTTGATCCTTAAGAGCTACCTCTAATGAGCCTATAAATAAGTGCCTTGAGCAAAATCTATGGTGAGATTTTATGCAATACTACTGTTAAGATTTCATCAAACTTCAAAGTTAGTTTAGTTTATGAGATTTGATAAGATAGTTCCCCAAGGATGCATCCCTAGCATTTTTTGACACGTATCATACTGGGAAAGTGGGGATGCCTCAGAAATGTTCCCTGCCATCCACAATCAATTGTTTTTGGCGATAATGTCCCAAAAATGTATTAGAAATGTGGGGACTGTTATTTTAAACACTAGGTATATTAACCAGATCTATTTAATTGATTATGCCCTAGGTTGTATTCAGATTTAGTGAACCAACATAGATTAAATTGTGCTCTAGATTGTAATCAGATTTGTAGTGTTTTAGGAAACCAATATATATTAAATTGTGCTCTAGATTGTAATCAGATTTGCAGTATTTAGTAAGTCAACATAAATCAGAAATAGAGCAGAAGACAAACAAGCATACCCTGGGAAAACCTCCAAGGAGGAAAAACCCAGCATGAAAGACCCACAGGTCAGATTATATATTCTCCTCTAAAATATAAGTACAATACTTAGCTCGAATCTGATCTTCACATATCAGATCTGTCCTTGTATGCTTCAATGACTTGCATCAAATCTACTATGTCCCTTTGGACAATTTCACACCAAGCAAAATAAATTTGCCCTCTTCCTTAAGTTCGCACAGCAGAGCTAAATCACCTTTGATATGATTTTTGCTTGATTGAAATGACTTACAAATTGTCATTTATTTATATGCATATTTATTCTTTTGTAGGTTGGCCTGCTTGTAAGTCGGCCTCCTTATTGATTTTGGCGCCAATGTTATTTTGGGAGAATTTAGTGTGGCGTGATGCATAAGGATGGGGTCACGTTATTTAGGGTAGGACCCGGTCCTAAAAGGTGGTTTCGATGTTGCCTTAAGGCAATCCTCACCCCTATACCCCTAGTTACAAACAACACTCCCTCTTAACTAGGGAGGAGGAGAATACATAATCTGAACCTTTTAAGTTCCATCTAGCACACAAGCTTAGAATGGATCTAGCACACAAGCATAGAATTACATCTTCCACCTAGCACACAAGCATAGGATGGTTCTAGCACACAAGCATAGAAAGTGTAATACACCAGTGGGTCTTTACATTATTACAACTATCCATCTAGCACACAAGCATAGATTCATTCTTGCACACAAGCAAAGAATGATTCAAAGTGCTACCAATAGTCACTGAGATTGAAGCTCCCTCTCAATCAGGGTTCCGTTTTCCATGACACCAAGTCTATCTCTGAAGTACTCGAACTTCACTCTGGATAAGGGTTTGGTGAGGATGTCAGCAATCTGTTCATCTATGCTAATATACTTTAGGTGAATTGCGCCTCTCTGCACCATATCCTGAATGTAATGATAGTGTGTTTCCACATGTTTGGACCGATCATGAAATACACGATTTACTGACATCTTTATACAGCTTTGATTATCACAATGAATGGTGGTAGGATCATTGACTTGACCAAATAATCCAACAAGGAGCTTACGAAGCCACACTGCTTCTCTAGATGCAACAGATGCGGCAATGTACTCAGCTTCTGCAGTGCTTAATGCTACCGAAGATTGCTTTCTGCATGCCCAAGAGATCATTGCGGAGCCCAAGTTGAAGCAGATGCCTGAAGTGCTTTTCCTGTCCTTGACACTTCCTGCCCAATCTGAATCTGAGTAGCCTTTCAGGAGGATTGGGGTATTAAGTGAATACTTCTGTCCATAACCAATCGTGCCATGTAGGTATCTTAGAATGTGCTTGGCAGCAACCAGGTGAACATGTTTAGGTGAACTCATGAACTGACTGAGAGCATTCATTGCATAACAGATATCTGGCCTAGTATTGACTAGGTACATTAGAGAGCCAATCAACTGCCTGTACTCAGAAGGATCTGCAAAATCCGAGTTAGCAGCAGAAACACTTAACTTCTTTAAGTTAGATTCCATAGGAGTACGCATAGGTTTACAATTTATCATTCTAAATCTTTTCAAAATGTCAATAGTGTATTTTCCCTGACTTAGAAAGATTTCATTAGCTCTTTGCCATACTTCTAACCCTAGGAAATAGTGCATTAGACCTAAATCTTTCATTTCAAATTCTGAGGCTAATTCCTTTTTACATCTTATGATTAATTTATTTTCACCCGTGAGAAATAAATCATCTACATACAAAACTAAAATAAGCATCTCATCATTATAAATTTTCAAGTAAATGCTAGCATCAGCATCATTCTTGGAAAACCCTAAACTTAGTAAGTACTTATCAATTCTTCCATACCAAGCGCGAGGAGCCTGTTTGAGCCCATATAAAGCTTTCTTCAACCTGCAAACATGAGAATCTCTTTTATGGATTACATAACCTTCTGGTTGCTCAATATAGACTTCCTCCTCAATGACACCATTAAGTAAGGTTGTCTTAACGTCCATTTGATGCAGCTCCCAACCTTTGGCTGCAGCAATAGCTATTATAGACCTAATAGAGGTATATCTAGCAACAAAGGCAAAGGTTTCTTCATAATCTATTCCTTCCTTTTGAGAAAAACCACGAGCTACAAACCTAGCTTTATATTTTTCAATAGTACCATCAGCATTATGTTTAATTTTAAACAACCATTTAGAGGAAACGACAGACTTACCTTTGGGTCTGGGTACGATGTCCCAGACATCATTCTTGATGATAGACCCATACTCTTCATCCATGGCTAATTTCCAAGCATGATGTGACATAGCTTCTCCGATATTGTGGGGTTCAGACTCAATTATATTGCACATCACAAAAATGTAGTTGACGTGGTTTTGGACACTCTTGCTATTTCTGAAGGTTCCTCTGGGAGCAGCAAACCCTTCAGCATCTTGAATTGTATTTCTAACCCAAAGTGGTCTCTTCTTGCAAACCACAATATCCTGAGGTATATCGGTAGATTGCATGGGTTCTGATGAGTCATTCTGAACTTCCTAATCTGGAAGATCAGTAGACTCTTCCTGTAACTCAGGGTTAGCATCAACAATTGAATCTTGTTTTTCCATCACCATATCATCATTGTTGATTAATGAACCTTTAGATCTTTTGAAAGCAATATCTTCTTCAAAAGTTACATCTCTACTTACCTCAACATACCTTTGACCTGAAATGCAGATCCTGAAGGCTTTGGAAGATTCGTTGTATCCTACTAGGATGCCTTTTTTTCCAGATGGATCCAGCTTGGTTCGTTTTTCTTTAGGTACATGAACATACACAAGGCTTCCAAATATCCTTAGGTGACTGATGTCTGGTTTGATTCCTGAAAAAGCTTCTTTAGGTGTCACATTCTTTAGGACTTGATGAGGACATCTATTCTGAATATAAACTGTAGTTTTGGATGCTTCTGCCCATAAGAAAGGTTGCAAGTCCTGATCATGTATCATGGCTCTTGCAGTTTCAATAATGGTCCTGTTCTTTCTTTCAGCAATTCCATTTTGCTGAGGGTTGTAGGGAACACAGAACTCCCTCTTAATTCCTGCTTTAATACAAAAGCCATAGAAACTACCTGAGGTGTATTCACCTCCATTGTCAGACCTCAAACATTTAATTCGATTTCCTGTAGTATTTTCAAGTAAGGCTTTGAATTCTTTAAATCTGTTTAGGACTTCTTCAGATTCTTGAGTTTTAAGAAAATAGATCCATGTTTTCCTAGAGAAATCATCTATGAAGATAACATAGTATAGGAAACCGCTAGGAGATGCTACTGACATAGGACCACATAAATCTGAATGAATAAACTCTAACCTTTCTTTAGCCCTACTATCGCTTTTATGAAAGGGATTCTTTACATTCTTACCCATTGCACAACCTTTACAAGCATCATCATGAGATAAACTGAGATTAGGCATACCTTTGACCATTTTACCGAGAGTGGGAAGAGCTTGAAAGTGAAGATGACCCAATCTTCTATGCCATAGCTCACATGATTCGGGGGTCTCATGAATGAGAGCTTGAATTGGATTAGCTGCAAGCTTATATAAACTATCACATCTATTTCCAATAATGCGAGCAGATTTGAAGTTAGATTTCTTAGACCAAGCGAGTACTTTCCCTTCAAAAAATGCTATTTGCAAACCCTTATCTTCTAAGGCAAAAATGGAAATAAGATTTCTTTTAATACCAAGTACAAATAGAATATCATAGAGTTGTAAGGAAATACCAGAATCTAGTTTTAAAGAGGTAGTGCCAGAGCCTTTTACCAAGTATCGAGCATCATCACCGATTACTACATGAAGATTGGTGTCTTTTTCAATCAAATCTAAGAGATGCTCACGAAATCCTGAGAAGTGTCTGGAGGCACCACTGTCAAGTATCCACGTATTGCTGTCCGTAGGAACATTGCTGGAAAAAGCAGAGATAAGGAGGTAGTCTTCACTTTGTTCGGCAACTTCATTTAAGTTAGCTTCCCTTTCCTTTGGGTCATTTTGACAATCTCTGGCATAGTGACCATACTTATCACATCTGAAGCAACGAATGTGAGAGGAATCTCTTGACTTTTTCCTTGGATCATAGGAGGAGGATCTAAAATCTTTGCTTCTCTTTTCTTTCTTCCAATGACCACCTTTCCTAGATTTAGATAAGAGAACATGATTATCTTTGAGAGAGTTCTTGAATTTTCCTCTTACCTCAATTCGAGATTCCTCTTCAATGTAATCAGATTGAAGACGCTCAAAGTTGGGACGATCGGCTCTTCCACCAATGCTACGAATGAATGGTTCCCATTCATCTGGTAGACCATTTAATGCAATCATAACAAGGTCTTTATCTGAGATTTGGCAATCAAGAGTGCTTAGCTTGTCCTTTAGTTCATTGATCTTCATGAAGTAGGCTATGATTGAGACTTCTTCTTTCATTTTTATGTGAAGAAGTTGTTGTCTTAGGGCAAGAGCCCTGCTGAGATTGTTGACTTCATAGATCCCTTCCAAGTGTTTGATCATTTCTCTGGCAGATGTAAACTTTGATATGTCAGTGACAAGATGGTTCTTGACTGACTCAACTATGATCCTTCGAGCCTTGAGGGAATCTTTCTTGAACAGTTTCAGTTCTTCAGCATCTTCTAGAGGAGACAGCCTTTCTTCTTCTACAAATTTCAGTAGGTCATTTTCTTCAAGGATCAACAGAATACGAACTTTCCAAGCAGCAAAATCAATGGCTCCCTCAAGCCTATCTTCAGCCTTCAAACCTGACATCTTTAATCTGAACACACACAACAGCTATATGCAACAATCGATCTGCTAAATCAGAAGTTAGTGACACCTAGAGCTTTGATACCATGTTATTTTAAACACTAGGTATATTAACCAGATCTATTTAATTGATTATGCCCTAGGTTGTATTCAGATTTAGTGAACCAACATAGATTAAATTATGCTCCAGATTGTAATCAGATTTGTAGTGTTTTAGGAAACCAATATATATTAAATTGTGCCCCTAGATTGTAATCAGATTTGCAGTATTTAGTAAGTCAACATAAATCAGAAATAGAGCAAAAGACAAACAAGCATACCGTGGGAAAACCTCCAAGGAGGAAAAACCCAGCATGAAAGACCCACAGGTCAGATTATATATTCTCCTCTAAAATATAAGTACAATACTTAGCTCGAATCTGATCTTCACATATCAGATCTGTCCTTGTATGCTTCAATGACCTGCATCAAATCTACTATGTCCCTTTGGACAATTTCACACCAAGCAGAATAAATTCGCCCTTTTCCTTAAGTTCGCACAGCAGAGCTAAATCACCTTTGATATGATTTTTGCTTGATTGAAATGACTTACAAATTGTCATTTATTTATATGCATATTTATTCTTTTGTAGGTCGGCCTCCTTGTAAGTCGGCCTCCTTATTGATTTTGGCACCAATGTTATTTTGGGAGAATTTAGTGTGGCGTGATGCATAAGGATGGGATCACATTATTTAGGGTAGGACCCGGTCCTAAAAGGTGGTTCAGATGTTGCCTTAAGGCAATCCGAACCCCTATACACCTAGTTACAAACAACAGGGACTTCATGGGACCTGACAATCACATGGTGTTAGGTTTTTATTGAACAGACATTGCAAGATTTGAAAGTAGTTTTCAGTCATTATAGTTGGCAAAATAGTTGGGTTTTCAAGGCAAAATTTGACAAAACAATACCTAGAATTTCAAGCTCCATTTGTACCTCTCAAGGTGGTCTTGAAGTTGCAAAATGGTGGTTTTCTAGCACTGAAACAATATTTTTAAGCTATTTTTGTAGTCACAAAATTGTAGGTTGGCAACATATAAAGACAGATTTCAGTCACAGGACAATGGATCACCATTTGTGGTGTTATCACACTATCACCTATCCACTTTAGGTGGGATGATAGCTTTTCATTTAGGTTATCATGTCATGAGATAACGGCACTTGTCATTATCTGATTCACTCTTTTGTACTCACCTTGGCTATATAACCAAGGGGTCTCCTATATAGTGCTATTCATTAGGCCTCTAGATCTTCGGGTGGCTACCTCCATAGCCAATTCTTACACCTTTTTTCTGCAAAATAAGTGGGCCTTGCCCTATCATTTTATTCATGTGACATGTTAAGAGTGAAGAGGGATATCAGAAGCTGATAAGGTGAAAAAGGTTGAAGCCTATAATCAACCTTGAAAAATACAGCCAGTGAGCACATGCACCTCCTATGATGACTATGCTCAATGATGAGGAGGCATTTGTCTCACTACTTTTTTGACCAATGATGCATAAATCATGCTCAGGGATTCCAAAGTTATCTCTAATTGAAATCTTAGGTGTATGTAGTGGGCAGTGGAGAATTCTAAGTCATCTTTATACATTAAGAACAGGTTACAGAATCGCATTCATCTCTTTCATCATATCAACATTTTCAATTATCAGAATTATCATTCATTCAACTAAAATGCAAAGAAACACCAAACAGACAAGATAGTTGATTTCATTCATCTCTGGACTGTTTCAACTTTCAGTTTATTGCACAAAATGAAGGGAATACACAGAAACAAAATAATGGAACACCACTTACTGTTCCCAACTATAATTTAATTCCATCAATTAATCTCTCTTTAGGAAATAAGAACAAATACAAATATTTTAAATTTCATCAAACTCTTCAAATATCAAAGACCATCAAGCCAAAAGTCATAAATTCCCAAAAGATTTTGGCAGACGAGTTGCCTCTCAGATCTTAGTAGCTTAACCAAAGTAGGTATGGGATATCTGCAGCCTGAAGGCTAGTGAGTTTGTTTCCCATCTCCAAAAAAGGAAAAGCATGAGAAAATCATTCTACAACCAACATGTTTAACAAAGTGAAATTAATGGTTCAAAAACGTGGCCAACTAATATGATAACTTGGGTTGTAGAAGCATTGAGATTTAAAGAAAATGTACAAAAGTTGGGAAGAAAGAACAAACAGACTTTAAAAGCTTTAATTGTGAACTCTGCCATTTATCTTGAAGTTGAAGGAAGAAAAAAAATTTCAAGCTGTAGAGGTGCCAAATGTAGAAAACTATTGAGGAATATAGTTTTTGATCCTCAAAATTCCAGAGTTCCCTAATGAGTTAGATTCAATGTTCAAAACTGACAGTTTTCTTTGGTCATTGGCATCTTTCACTAATCTTTTAGTTGTCTTTGTTTACCTTTGAGGATAACAACAATCTTTTACTTGTGCAGGAAGTTTGTTTTCTGCTGCATATGAAGATCAAGCATACTATTAGTGCTTTTATTGTTTCTTTATGTTACCAAAGGTTTGATTTAATTCACATTTTTCTTTGCAGTGCTGTTCTTTTCGATAAGTACCTTGTATGAGCTATTCTGTGTTTTTCTCTATACTTTCATCTTCCCACGCCTTAAGGTTGTAAACTATTACCGATCTAAGGCAGCTTCTGAGGGATCAAAAACAGTGGTTGCTGATCTTGCTGCAGGAGGTATTGCAGTATCAGACCAAAATGTAATGACCGTCCTTAATTTATCAGATATTAAAAAAAATCACTTATATTGCTTTCTTTATTGAGTATGGACTCATAAGCATCTCGCTCTCACTGATTTTACTTTCATTTGTTAATTGAAAAGGATGTTGAAGAATCAAAAGCTAAAGAACGTCTGAATAACAAGGAGCTGCTGAAACAAAACATTGATTTTGGGTTGGATATCTTCATTACCTATATACTTACACTATCAATATTCCCTGGTTTTCTATCAGAAGATACAGGCAAACATGGGCTGGGTTCCTGGTGAGTTTCCATTTTTTTCAGGACTTTTTACTACTTACATGAATGTTAAAAGGAATGAAATTCTCAGCATGTATTAAAGAGGATTTCACAATCAGATAATGCATTGATATAGTTTCCTCTGGAATGCAATATTATCTGCTTTAATTTTTGGAGGTTAGCATTCTCAAATGATGGTAATTTAGTTTTTACCTATTAGTGTATTATTTTTATTATTGGGAACACTTGGTCTCGGTGGTCTAATTAAATTTAACACCATCAAAATTGCCTGTGGAGGACTCTTAGATAGCTATAAGCTTTTCTGTCTAAATTAAGTAGTTATGTATTTTAACAACTTTATGAAAATCCCAGCTTAGAGCTATAACCCACCCCCCTCTTCAACACTTAATCCTTGTATTAGGGGTCATAAACAAAGACAATTAGAAACCCTCTACAACAAAAGCTTGCTGAGAAATCGTTTGACTGTTGCTTCAAATTACGAGTTAAATACTTAATTACTTATCTGCAATCAGTAGTGTGCTATCACTGCATAAGCTTCAGGGATTATAGTTATTGTCTGAAAATGTTTTGCATTAGATAAAAGACCATGTGTAAAACTAGTAAGTATTTAGTATTTATTATTTATAGTTATAGTATTATACCATATAGCCCTGTGCAAGTAAACAACCTCAACAAACAGCTTCATGCATAAGAGAACATTGACCAACAAGACAAATGACATATAAACTCTGTAAAGATAAAAATGAAGACAAAACAATACTACCGGAAGATTCAACTCATATTGCTTGCACTGTACATGAAATGAATAAACGATGACGGGTCACAAAGTAATTTCTTTACTTTACCAAGGTCAAATGAGAAAATTAGTAATGGATGCATAATTCTGGAAATAAAGATTTCTTTTGCAATTAGATTGGGAAACACTGACTTTTTTGGGACTGTTATATGACTTCCATTTTTTATCACAGGTATGCTATCACTCTAATAGCAATGTTCAATGTTGGAGATCTTATTGGACGATACATTCCCCTGATTAAGGTTCTGAAGCTAGAAAGAAGGTCATGGCTGACAATTGCAGCAATTTCTCGCCTAAGCTTCATCCCTGCATTCTATTTCACTGCAAAGTATGGAGACCAAGGCTGGATGTTAATGCTATGCATTTTACTGGGCTTGTCTAATGGATTCATTACAACTTGTGTATTTACCCTTGCACCAAAGGGATATAAGGTCTCTCTCTCCCCCTCTCTCTCTCTCTCTCCCCCTCTCTCTCTCTCTCTCTCTCACTCTCACACACACACAAAAATTATTGATTTTCAGATTACCCACTAATTAAAATTCGGGAAAATTGCAGGGACCTGAACAAAACGCCCTAGGAAATATATTAGTCGTATTCTTGCTAATGGGAATAACTTCAGGTGTTATCAGTGATTGGTTGTGGCTAATTGGTAAGGGATGGTAATGTTTTATCTTGATAATTACAAGGAGGCTGTTGGAGATATTGTTGACGAAAATATAGGTTGTCATTCATTTATTTTCTCATCTGAAAATATTCTTGAAGCTTGGATTACAATCAGTTGTACAAGCGGAGAATCAAAACAGAACTTGATGTAAGTTTACCAGTTCTCTATCAGTTATCCCATCTTTATACTTTAAGTGGGGAAAGATGTTCCCCATTATCTGATGTCTGTATGTATATAAAATAATATTCGTCAATCTACAAGGTTGTTTCTAGCTTTGAGTTAATAAATCTTAGTACTGTCAGAGCTTTGACAATAGAAAGAAAAAGCTATCGCCCACAGATAGCTGCTACTATGTATTATGAGTTATTTGGATGAAATTTGAATCTTATTCTTTCAATGGTAAAGAGTTGTCGCATCGAGAGAATTCGCATCAGGGGAAGACCATTTTATAGTTGGACAGGAACTAAAATAAACAACTCTGCATCAGAAATGCTAAATAAAAATAATTCAAAAAGGAAGTTTTACATTTGACATTCAGGGCCATCTTATATAAAACTTAGGGAACAAATATAAAAGTGAATCTTCACTTTCAAGTATTTTCAATTGCTAATTATTTTGGAAAAAAATTGAAAGAATAGCTAATTGACAAATATTAATCACTAAATTTTTAGTGATTTCAACTCACTAATTTTATTTGAAAAAGCTCACAGCATCAACATGAATCCAACTGTCATACCTCTCAACAAAACGGTTCCTGTATCACACCATGTCAAAAGAGGTACTCTTGCTTACTTGTACTGGGTTAAAATGTGGCGTATGCGATGGTTGTTTAAAAGATAACATTTACAGAAAGTATCCAATCACCTTACATATTTTTAACTAATGAACTGATTAAGTCAGGACTTGGGACTCAACTGTACGCTCCTGTTTCTTACATTCTCTATCTAAGCTATCATCTCCACCTCTAGAGGAACTTGGGAAGTTGTTGCCGTAGTTGGCTCTCCCTAATGCGTGCTTATGCAATGGTGGCATTCACAAATCATCTCTGCTAATCCGGAGACAGGGCAGGTCCATCTTTGATTATCCTTTTTCGCCTGTCAAACGGTAAAATTCCAATACTTCACTTCGTCCTAATACACAATACTTCCATGAGTGAATGATCAGTCTTGGTGCTGGTAACATGGATATCTCATACAAAAATACCAAATTCACCCGGTTTCTTTGTTAAAATCGTTTGGTTCAACCTACATGTTGGAAATTTATCATTGAAAGATATTTTTGGTTTTATGAGGGCTCAGATGCAACATTCAGCCATTCCTGAATATTGGCAGTTATAATTAGAGAAATAAATTTGTCATGAGATACAACAAAATAATCCCAGTCAAAACAAGACCAGCATGTCCAATGTTGGTTGGGAATTCCATCTCTCGTGAGAAAAAGAACGGATAATTCACAGTTAGGTGAAGCCATTATTTCTCCCATGCCACTGGTCAAGTACATTTTCTGTTTAAATTTAGTCCTCAAGTATTATCATGTAAATTTAAAATTGCGGGAAAAGGACAATTAGAATTTTTTCTTATTTTAGTGAAGCAGTTATTAGGGGAAGCGTATCATGTTGGATATAGATAACTTCATGCACCTAGAATTTCTAAACGGAAACGGTACATTGGATTTTGACGATTTAGTGATGCACGTTGTGGGATCAGTTATGCATACAAGAGTAAAAAATTACACATTTCAAAGTGTCCCCTGATACCTACTTAAAGATGTTTCAGTAATTGTCCACTCAAAATTGTCAGTACTTGTGGACAAATGCCGAAGTAGTTATGCACAAATGTCCTAGTAGTGATGCACACACGAGCCAATTATGGATCAAAAAAGCTAAAAAATGATTGCCTATTGGTACATGTGCATCTTATTAATGAGCTTTTCATTATCATCTTTCTGGCTCCTTTAAAATGAGGAATTGGGGGGTTGGGTGCACAAGGAGTGATTGGTTATTGGAACGCGATTCACTAGTAGTGCTCTTCCCCTATTTAGGAATTGGCGATCTTTCCCTATTTAGGAATTGGTCTCATGTGGTTGTTTGGCTTCTTTTGGTAGGTTGCTATTCAATTTATTTAAGAATTATTTTTGAGGTTGGTGACTCCATGAACATTTAACTTTTATTCTTGTTTTTAAGCAACCATTTTAAATTTCTATTATTAATAATTATTATTTATTTTTAGCCCATATTCTAAATTATCTCTTTCCCATAATTTTAAATTTGCATAGAAACACTCTAACAACTTAGATTTAAGCAGAAAGTGCACTTAAGCAACTCCATGAGAACATGGTATAAGCTATGAAAAAAAGGGAGGGCAAGAGGGCTAGTAATAAGCAACAACTGCATATTGAAAAAGATGTCACATGACTACAAATTTCTTTCTCTTTTTTTTTAAGATTTTATTTCTCTTAAAAAAAATTATTACACAAATTATAATTAATACTAATTTAACATATCTTCTTAAAAATTGAACATTCATGGGGTCGCCTAGTCCACAAATAATTCTTAAATAAGTTGAGATAAGCTAAGAAGCTACATGGAGACATGTCCTAAACTTTAGTAGTATACCAAGCTATCTCTATCTTTAGCTCATTTTTCTCAAAATAGCCTTGATCAGATATGTTTTAAATGTTGTTGCAAAAAAGTGGCTCTATTTGTTCTTAATTATGAAAATATTTTAATTTTTTTATGTTGAAAAAATTTAGTTAAGGTACCTCATTCCCATACTTCCAAAGAATTGAATACAAGACTTTAGGATGGTGAACAGTCTAGGAATGGAAAGTAGGTGCTTTATTTCACAAGTGCAAGCCAATTTTAGTCCGCTTATGACTTTAACTAAGGACTTCCTAGTTTTTAAAGGGTTTAGAATGTTGCCACTCTTGAAGACACAATATTCCCTATCAAAATGATTGCAAGTAGTACTAATATCAATTGGCTAATAAGAATTTCCTATAACATGGCATATCCACATGACATATCCTATAATAAAGAGTTAGGAGTGATAAGAATGTTACTGAAACAAATCTAAAAACATACACCAAAATTGATGGAGAGAATTAGGTTATTTAGCTTTAGGATTTGATATCAAATGTTGTATGACATATGGTATTTTTTAATTTGTCATCGTGACTCATGGTTAGACATTTTTAAATGGCTAAAATCAAACTAGAATGTTCATTATACAACTCTTTGAATCATTTGTGAATTATTTAATCTTTATGCACAAATTTAATTTGTCTAGTTGTGGTCACCTAAAATAGTTTGCTTCACTTTTGGGAACCTGAATCTATAGAACAATTACAATTAAGGAACACCTTTGAGGATTTTGCTAGGGGAAGATCTTTTCCTTAAGTCAAACTGCTAAGATATAATTGAATGGTTTTATAACAAGGGTTGAAGGCATGCCAAGCAATCATGCAATGTGCTTAGTCATTTCAAACTTAGATAATGCTCTAAAGATAATACAATGTGTAATGTAACCAACATGCAAGGTATCTCACATGATGTCATAAATGTGTAAAAATAAAATAACGTTCTTCCTCATCTTGATGATGGATCATGAAGTGTGATCTAAAATGTTGATGTAAATAGTTTTACACTTTTTTTTTAACCAAAAGTTCTCTCACTTTTCTTAATAGGGTTTTTCCTTTTATATGACACCCTAACACATAAATTTGAATGGTTCACATTCAAGTCAACAAGAAAAGACTAATTGGAAAGGGGCTAGCTTGTGACTAGGATTAATTTGGTTTACAAAGTGACATGATGGAAAATGGAGTCTAGCCTAAGAATGCAATCCAGGAGCCATTTCCAAACTCCTTTATTAGGGAACAACCAATTAGGCTCAACTTCGATCCTATAGGAGAGATGAGAACTTTGACTAATTATTCCCTTTTGAATGTTGATTGGATATTATTAAATTGAAGATGCAAGAACTATGTTAAATGATGCAAAATTGATAAGGTTCAGCATAAATAGACAGATACAAAACTAAAAGTCAACTCAAAAGTACAGATTTGGAAATGAGATATAGAGAAGAACTTGTCATTGAAATATGAGCTTGAAAATGTCGGTCAAGTGTGTTAGGTGCCATAGACCTAAAGGTTCTTTTGTCGCCTATAACTTAAAATTTAGATCAAGATGCCCTACTGATCACTCCCTCTAAAATGTAGCAAAAAATTATTGGTCACATGTGGAAATCGGCATAATCCAAGGGTTTTCACCTATTCAAAATTTGGGGATGTATGTCTCAATTTGCTCTCAACAACTTTCAGTTGTGGGATCTATGACTTGCACATAAAAAAGAGGAAAAATATTGTGTTGTATAGGTGTTTGCTTAAGTCAAACCCCAAGTAGGAATTAACCTCCACTAGAACCATGATTGATTAGAAAAGAGAGCTTAATTCTGGTCGGGTAGAGGCTAAATCTGAAGTAAAATGCTAATTGGCAAGATTATAACTCATGATTGATAAGGTGGTGATGCAATGCTCTTTAGGTAAGTCCTCCAAATGTTGATGGAATAACATGATAAATCATGACAAAAATACATCATGAAGGCATACTTGAAGATAGCCTATTGTAGTATGATGCTTCTTGAACTCAAATATGCTCTTGAAGGAATTAGGAGTGCTTGTGAATGACAGTGCTAGGTTGCGAAAAAATGATCATTAGAAATGATGCCTTTATATAGGGTTTTCAAGATATTTTCACATTTAGGACGACTTCCAACAGTCGTATACAAGAATTGAGATTGGATTTGAAAAGAGGAAAGCCAACATTAACAATGACACAAATTTTGTGGGATTTTGCATGGACTATGGCACCTAAATAGGTCAATGACACCCAAATGGATCTGTGGCACCCATGATTGGCACAATCCTACCAAAGCCTCTCAAAGCGGAGTCATGAGTGTTGGATTTGGTGATGCCAAATCAAGTCCTATTCTAAGTATTTGACAATAGTTGGATGTGTGAGGGTCCAAATGAGCTTATTATTGACATAGGATTGGGCACACTAAAGCAAAGGCCCAAAAAGGGGTTACAATTTACAACATTACACAAAGTTTAAGGGTCATTTTTGCATCTATGGATTTGATCCAAGTAAAAATAAAATAAAACACATATCTGAATTCTTGCAAAGTAGAAAGTCGGGATAACAAATAATTTGCAAACTTGCATGCACAAATATGTCGCTTGTACACTAATTATTGCATTAAGATCAAACATGTCAAATCAGATCTAAATTTTCACCATTACATATCTCAATAAATTTACTTAATTTATGCTTCAGATATCAATATAAAATTATTTAACTTAATCAATAAATCAATACAGATATAAACTTTTAATAATAAATAAAATACATTTCAAAATTAAACTTTAAACGTAACTTAATTTAATCAAATTAAAATATACTCAATGAACAATTAAAATAATAATGGCTTGTTAATGAGCCTATCGAGGTTGATTGGACTCCTAGTGGTACTATGGAGGCGATGTGGAATAAGCCTGATGATGGATGGATCAAGGCCAATTTCGATGGCGCTTCAAAGGGGAACTTGGGACCATTCAAGGTTGGTTTTGTGGCAAGGGATTCAAATGGAAATATAGTGGCTTTGGGAACAAAGGAACAAATAATGAATTGGAGGCTCAAGCTGTTGTTTTAGCAATTAAAATGGCTAAAAAATTAGACATAAACCAACTACACTTGGAAGAAGACTCATTGATTATCATCAATTTAGTCATCAAAGGTGAAGCTTTGTCATGGAAACTAAATAAATATGTCAAAATTATCAAGAATTTTTTAAATTCTTTTAAAGATTTTAAAATTTCACATGTAAAATGAGGGGGTGATACAGTAGTTGATTCCCTTTCCAATTTGGTTGTGTCAATTAATGATAGGTAGTCATGTGAAATCTAAGAGGATTTTCGAAAGGAGAGTTTAATCCTTTGAGGAGGACCATACGCCACCAAAGGTAGATAGACATGGTGGATCAAATAGGGCATTAAATGTGACAAGTTGGTGGCTTTTTAAAACGGAATGAGGTGGTGGATGATCAACTCATTGAGTATTGAGGAAGAAATAGACAAGTGGATAGGTGGCAAGGGATCAAACGACATGGAAGCAAATTTCTCCCTTAACACACCCAAACAACAGTTAGCTTTTATGGAATAGTGACAGAGAAGAGGATGTGCAGTCTGTTTAAATTCGAAGAGCCCATCTTTACGCAAATTATAGACATTGTGTTGGGTGAAGAATTTATTAATACAAAATATAGATATATATGTTTATAAATATTCAGTATAATGGTGGATCTGCTAGCTTTTAGGGTAGACTGGTTGTAGGGTTTACACATACACATACACAGTACATTGTTTTTGTATAGTTTTTTTGCTACATTTTTTCTCTGTCAGATGGAATATGATAATCTAGGTAGGGTTTAGGAAGGAGGATGGTGTTGTTTTTTGTATAGTTATATGATATTGTTTTTGATAATAAAGCAGCCAAAACAAGGGGGCTGACCCAAAATACATAGCAAACCTCAAAGAGAGCATAACCAGCACACACAACTGCCAAATGGTAGTCAGCCAATCCCTATCTTAATCATCAAAAACATAAACCACCTCCAGCTATAGAATAACCCAAGATTGATAACAATCTTGTCCATATAGCAACTTAAACATAAGATAACCAAAAAAAAACTAACCTTAAACCATCTATCCTTAGAGGTAAGCTTATTGTTCAAACTAAAATAACTAAATAAAGTTAAAGAGAGTCTTAGCAAGCCTCATAGGGCTGATAATGAAATTAAACATAACAAGGATCCAGTCGATCCTGAAACGAAAACTAGAGCAAAAAAGGAAAGTAACACCCATTAATCATTTTTTCCAGCTCCCATGTGCTAGGAGAGCAGTAGCCCGATCCAATCTGCAGCAAGGAATTCAAATATTTCCTTTGTGGTGTCACCTTCCAACCCATCCTAGTTCACTTTTTCCTGGTGCAACATGCACATTGTAGTGGCCGAGGAGTGCATCACTTTAATGACAAATTTCACAATTTTACTAACATGGGAATCCAGATAGTCCAGCTTCTTCTTCACACCATTCAGGTCCTCGGAGATAGCTTTACACCCCACATAATGCACCACCTCCTCCTTCTCACCACCTTCAACAATAGTCTGACCGTCCTCAGACTTCCTCCCATCCTCCTCAGAGATTTTATTATGAGGGGGGCAAGTGGCAGATGAAGGGGAGGTGTTCTTATTATCTTCCTTTACGGTCTCAGAGTCAGGGGAATTGGTATCCAACTTAGAAGACTTTGAGCCCTATGTGGCCTCCATATCATCCTCAGCCTTATCACTTTCTTCCTTCTTAGAATCTTCCTCACCGTCTTTGGCATAGTTCTTCCTCACAACAATTTGTTTCATACGAGGTTTACTAGCAAATCTGTTGGACCTCTGAGGAGTCACACCATCATCCACGTCAGACTCAACTAACAGGATCTTGGGTTCTTTCCTAGGTTTTTTGGAGGTAGCTTTTTTTTAGCGGAAGGATTACATTTGTTTTTCTCCCCAATTTTAGGGGAAATGAGAGGGGTGTGGTCAGGGGATTGACATGGTATATTAGGCTTTTTGAGGTCTTTTTATTTCCTTTTTTAGTACCAATAGGGGGGCCCTAGTAGGAGGGAGCGGGTTGGACAAAGATGGGTTTAGGTGGACACAGGGCCCGGTGGAAATTGTAGAGCTGAAACATTAAACCCTGGTGAAGGATGGTAAAATTGTTGTCCTAACTCATGCAATGACGAACCTCTTTAATAGTGGAATCCAAAGCATGAAGTAAAAAGAACAGAAAGGAAATAGTATCATGGTTGCCAAAATGATTGAGCAATGGGAAGTGGTAGTAATAGAAAACCCCAAATCTTCCCTCAAGGGTAAAATATTTCATGATAATTTTACACAGCTAGTCCCACGGATAAGGTAGGCATTCTCTGTTGAAACCCCTATGCATCTTAACTGGTTCTTCGCCCTTTTTGTAGAATCTATTCATACCAGTCTCATCCATGACCATGCTAGTTTTCTTCCACTTACTTCCCTCAATAGATAGTCCTGTAGCCTGGGCAATGACATCTTTGTTAATTTCAAACAAAATATCCCACATAACAACTCTCTTGTCTTTCCAGCTGCTGACAAACTGCATGGAGAGGTTCTCGTCAAACCCAGTCATGGCTTCCATGAACGGGATAATGCCCCCTTCCTTGACATACATCCAAACACATGGGTCATTGCGAAAGTAGTCATCAACAATGTCCGGCTCAACCCAGACTAAATTCCCCCCATATCAGCTTCCTCCAGAGTGATGTTGGTAAGCAGTGTGGAACTGGTAATGGTTTTGCAGAGGGAGAAACCTGAGTGAAAGGTGAGAATGATTGACAAAATTTTAGCCAAAGTATGGTGAAAATTGCAATAATTATCTTTTATGGTGCATCCCAAGGCATGCGTCTGCTAGCTCTGATAAGCATATGAAAGGACACCTCTTAACTCGTCTGCCAACTTGCAAAGATCTTTATTATGGAAAAATCTCAAGTTCCAGTTATAGCAATAAGTGTTGTACTTTCTATGGTCTATCAAGTTAATGATTAAAAGTTGAAGCTGCAATCCTTCGGTAACACAATCATAGGTGATCAGACACGTCATCGCCAGATCATAGCGGTGGAGAAAATGGGGACCACCGATAGCCACCTTGGCATAACCCGCCCAATTCAAATTTGAATTTCCCTCCTGCACCTTGACATCGCAGAAGGGCCAAAACGTCCACCTGTAAAATAGGACATAGCAAATCATTGGTTAGTAATGAAATTTTGATCTCTCCCTATGAGGGATTTCTGTCTGTCAGAAAGCGATTCCAGGTGTCTCTAGCACCTCATACCTTTCATCTCAAGGCCTATCGCATCTAGGGAATCCACCACCAAATTTCCCTCTCTATAAATATGTTGAATTTGAAATTCCTCTAGCCAAACAATCAAAGACCATATGTCCTTGAGTATGTTGTTAATCATCCAACTAATCCCAGAAACACCTTTAGTCGCCTCAATAATCAGCTTAGAATCCCCTTCAATGATCAGTCTTTTAGCATTAATATCGAGAGCCAATTTAAGCCCCCAGAAGAGCGCTAAGGCTTCGGCCATGTTGCTCGAAGCTGAGCCAAAATTCCCAGCATAGGCCAGAATCGGGTTGCCAAAGCTATCCCTTATAATTCCACCTCCCGTTGCAACTCCACTGTGAGCGACACTATCAAAGTTAAGTTTGAGCCATGAGGGGGATGAGGGCGACCATCTAGTGTTGAGCCTCTCCATCCTTTTAGAATTGTCATATTAGAGGAAGTTGTCAGGCATATTCCATGTCCTAACCCAATTGCAATCCATCTCCAGAGGGCAGATTGCAATTGTTTTCCATTTACAGACCAAAGCGTTCTCCTTGAGGAGCTTTTTTGTTATGCCAACCACTGTGTCAATAGAGTTATTAGTATCTCGGAAGATCCGGTTGTTCCTTTCCTTCCATATATTCCAACAGATATGAGGAGGGATGAGTTTCCAAAACTGTCTGATCGAAGGGTGAGCAGAGGGGAACTTCCAGTTGATGATAAACTACTGCAAGTCTTCTAAGAAGGTCCACACAATGTTGAATTTCTATAAGACTTTGTGCCAGACCATAGAAGCAAAGGGACAATGAATAAAGAGATGATTTATGCTTTCCTCTGTACAATTACACAGAACACACCGATTGGCTAATAGGAAGCCTCTTCTTTTAAGGTTATCAATGGTTAGGATCTTTCCATGCAGAGCCACCCACCAGAAAAAGTTTATTTTAGGGATAAGCTGAGAATTCCAAACTTCCCTCCAGCTGTAGCAGTCGTTCGCAGGAGCGAATAGGAGATTATAGGCCGACTTAACACTGAAAGACCCAAAGGGATTCTTAGCCCAAACAAACTTATTGGCATGAGGGAATCGGGGAATCCTGACCTCCTCAAGAAGAGATTGTAATTCCCCCCCCCAAATGGCCCCAATGAGTATTATCTCCCAAACCATCAGCAAGCCTCAACCAACAACGAGAGGCAGATATGTAATTCATCACTAGAGGACCAAGCAAGTCCTTGAGGGTTCCCATGAGGCAACTGAAGCGGGAAGAAGCCAGGGGTCTATCGCCAATCCAGTTGTCCTCCCAGAATCTAATCTTCTCACCATTGCCCAACTACCATTTTAGGCCTCCCTTGAGCAACTTTTAGTTTTTGACAATGTTGTTCCATATTTTTGATCTAGGAGGGAGCTCATGAGAAGATAGAAGGGAAGAGAAGGGAGTGTGATTGAAATAATTAGCCCGCATAATCTTGTACCAGTCAGCTCTCTCCTTCTCAAGATTCCATCCAATTTTAGTCAGCAATGCCTTGTTCAGGTTAGAAATTTTTCTAATCCCTAGGCCTCCCATGTACCTAGGTTTGTACACCACCTCCCAATTGACAAGGTTGAGTCTAGACTTTTCCTCCATCCTCGTCCATAGAAAGCTTATTTGGATTTTCTCAAGTTTCTCATCCATAGCAATGGAGATCTTAAATAGCGATAGAAAATAGACTGGGACACCTTGAAGAGAGGCCGACAGAAGTTGGAGTTTTCTAGCGCTACTCAAGGTTTTTCCAGTCCAGCCAGCAAGTTTCTTTTGCATTCTTTCTAAGATAGACTCCCAGAATTGGGGGGTGACTTCCTTTATCGTGAGGGGAAGTCCCAAGTAGGAATTGGGAAGATTAGCAGCAAAACATCCAAGAATTTGAATAAGTTTACCTTGGAGATTCATATCCGTGTTGAAAATATAAAATTTGCTCTTATTATAATTGATAAGTTGTCCCAAGGCCAAGGCGTAATCCTCCAACAAGTGTTTCCATTCTTTGGCTTCAATAACAGACGACTGGCCGAACAGGAAGGTGTCATCAACAAATTGTTGCATAACCATTGGGGGAAGGGTGGAAGCCGCTTTCACCCTCGAAATTCTTCTATTCCTGATTAAGTGGGAGAAGTTCCTGCTCAAAACTTATGCCACCATAATAAACAAATAAGGTGAGAGAGGGTTCTCTTGTCTTAGGCCCTTCCCAACCTTGAAGAATCCCCAACAGGTTTCATTGACAATCACCAAGTAGTGAACACTTACCACTGCCACCTTGATAACATTGAGGAATCTTCCCCGGAATCCCATCTTGGATAGTACAACATACAGGAAATTCCAGTTAACTTTATCATAAGCCTTAGAGATGTCAAGTTTAAGAGCCATACTTGGGTTGCGACTCTTCTCCATGGAGTGGTTACCTCATGGGTAGTTATGACCATATCGAGGATCTGCCTACCCGAAACAAAACCCCTCTGAGAGGGGCTAATACATCTATCAAGAAGGGGTTCGATTTTGTTGACAACAACTTTAGAGAAGATCTTGTAAACCAAATTGCACAGGCTGATAGGGCGATAATCAGTTATAAAATTAGGATCTAGAACTTTGGGAACCAATACAATGAAAGTGTTATTCAATTTCTTCAGAATGTTCCCAGTGCGAATGAAGTCCTTGGTAGCTTTGATTAAGTCATACTTCACAATTTCCTAGAACACCTGAAAGAATGTTGGAGGGAAGTCATCGGGTCTTGGGGCCTTAAAGGCAACCATCACAAAAACCACCTCTTTGACTTCATCTTCAGACACTTGGCACATCAGCAACTCATTGTCAGCATCATTCAGGACTTGAGGGATAAGATTGAGAAGCTTATCACTAACCTTAGTAGGTTCGCTCGTCCTGTCATTAGTGTAAGAATTAGTAAAGAAAAGAGAAGCCCATTGCCCAATCTCATTATTCCCCACCAATTCTTCATTTTTGTCATTGAAATGAAACGGATAGTGTTTCTCCTTTTGTGCTTTGAAGTAGACCTGTGAAAGAAGGAGGTGTTCCTATCCCCCTCAGTTAACCACTGGATTCTGGATTCTGGATCTTTGCTTCCAATAGATCTTTTCAAGGCTCGTGATTTCTTTCCATTTTTGTCTCCAACATTCCTCCTCTTTGTGGATATCCATTGAGGTGATCCCCTCCACAATGGTTCTCTAGAGGTGGTCCAATTTGGTTTCAACCTCCTTTCTCTTAAAGATATCGCCAGAGGAAGATTTATTCCAGGCTCCGATCTCCCTTTTGATTATCTCTAGCTTTTTTAGAGATTCTAAACATAGCAGAACCTTGAACAGGGGAATTCCACCAATTTTGTATATACTATTTGAAGTCCGGGTGAGAGTGCCACATAATCTCATACCTAAAGGGTATGGGGCCCGAGACCGGCCTATTAACCCAAGAAAGGAGGATCAGGGAATGGTCAGAGATAGTGCGAGGGAGACTCAAGAGTGAGGAATTGTTGCCAAGGTCCCACTTAGCAAAGATCAGAAACCTATCCAACTTGACCTAAATCAGATTAGAGCTTTTTTTGTTGTTAGACCAGGTGAAAGGATTCCCTTGAAGGTCTAGATGAAATAGCTCATTTTTTTCTAATGAAGTCAGCAAAGTCAAGCATGCTATCACTATAATCAGCTAGACCACCTAGCTTCTCAGAGGGGAAAAGAGGGGTGTTAAAGTCACTGGCTAACATGAACATTGCCTCCTTATTATTAGCCATGAAGATAGAGATTTCCTTCCAAACTAGAGCCCAACCATTTCTAGTATTAGGAACATATATGTTGAAAAAGTACCATGAGAAGTTATTCATAGTGAACCTGGTAGCAAGAAAGTTGTGAGAAAGGCTAATAGCGTGCCCATCCAACTTGCTCCTATTCTAGAGAGTCACAATTCCACTTGAAGATCCTTTCGCCTCATTATAATAGAAGGCGACACTAGGCCATTTACTGTCCACAAGAGAAGAAAAATTTTGATAGGTCATTTTCACCTCTTGGATAAGAATAATATCAAGCTTATTGGTTACTGTTTATGGTGAAAATGGATAACAATAATAACGATATTGAAAGGCTAAATGAATTCAACCACAAAACCCTAGCCTAACAACAACAAAGATCCACCATAACATATGAAGATTACCTAAGACAATGCAAATCAAATGAAATCACAAAGATTATACCATCACATGTCCAATAGGGTTTGGATCTCCATTCTTCCTATCTCCAATGATCTTGTTTGATGTATTTGCTCTCAGATTTTATGTGCACAAGAGCTCAACAAAGAACGGAAATGTGGTTGCAAGTAGGATCGCAGTGTAGTCAAGTCCTCAAGATGATTGATTAGAATGAATGATTAGGGTTTGATAATGAAGGAGGCATCTCCTTATATAGAAGACACAATAAGAAATGGAGGGATAAGATTGAGAGGTGTAAAAGGAGGTCGGCTATGATTAGAGGGTAGGTAAAAGAAATAATAAAATAATGAAAGGGGTAGGTAGTGTATGAATTAAGAGATGAGTGACATGTGTCATGGGTAGAAAAGGTTAATGAATTAATTAAATAAATAAAGATTTATTTAATTAATAGAAGAAGTGGGATCAATTAAATAAATAAGATATTTATTTAATTTAGGAAAAGGATAATTTAAATAAATAAATGTATTTATTTAAATGAGAAATAAGGCTAGAAGAGGATAAATGAATTAATTAAATAAATAAAGATTTATTTAATTAATAGAATAATTAGGCTTAGATAATTAAATAAATAAAATATTTATTTAATTAGACTGGACAATTTTGGGTGTCTACATTTTGCCCCTCTTTGAGACAATGCGGCTTGTCGCGTTGTTTCAAAGAAGATAATATGAACTAATACAGAGTTGCCTCAAGATGGGAATGATATGCCCCCTCGAGAGATTGGATGAAAAATGTCTGAAAAGATCGCAGACAATCTCTCGATAAGAAAGACAGGATAGAATGGAATGACTCGGGAAACAAGGGCTAGGACTAGGGTAGTCTATAAAATAGACCACGGGGGAAAATACATCCTCATTGTCATCTACACATCCATGAGAGCAGAGTGCAGAGCGAAAATGGAGCAGCAGCAGTCAGCAGCGATGGCCTTTGTTCACAGATTCGACCGCATTCACCGATTTCAGAGGCCAGCAGAGGCAGGAGAGCCGGTAAGTACCGCGAAACCTCCTTGTACTTTGATGCATGTATTGTTGTCATTAATGCATGGTAGATAGGGCAATAAATGCACTTTAGGTTAAGGTCCAAAAATGTCAAAAAATGTCCAGACACATCTGCGTTGGTGTCAGGCGCATCTATGCTCGCGAGGCGCGTCTGTGTTTGTGCCAGGCGCGTCTGTGCCAAATGCGGCCGCATTTGTGATGTGTAGGCGCGTATGTGCCAAGAAGGCACGTCTATGTTGCCCAGGCGCGTCTGTGCAGAGCATAGGTATGTCTGTGTTTTTCAAGCGCATCTGTGTTTTTCAGGCGCGTCTGTGCAATCTTTAAGCGCGTTTATGTCAGGAAAGCGCGTTTGTGTCCAAAAATGTGAATTTGTGTCTTCTAGGTCAAATCGACAGTTCTATGATGAACATACGATGTCGATTGGATAAGCTGCTGAGAGGATACACTCAAGCAGGTCCTCTAGGGAAGACTAGGATAAATCAAGGCACTTTGTGATGAACAGTGAGTACCAAGATATAGTACTTTGTGATGAACAGGGAGTACTAAAAAGAGCAGCACTTTGTGATGAACAGTGAGTGCAAATGTGAGGAGCACTTTGTGATGAACAGAGAGTACCACTAGGATAGAAGCAACACTTTGTGATGAACAGGGAGTGTCACTAGGGCAAAAGCAACACTTTGTGATGAACAGTGAGTGTCACTAGAATAGATAGCCATATGCACTTAGATAAAAAGTAGCATTTTGTGATGAACAGTGAATGCCACTATGATTGACATGATTGATTTGCTTGACTGCAGGAGTATCTGCCTATGTTGGAGTCATGAGAGAGATTCCCATCGAGACAGAGATTGCGACCTGAGTTGACGGTCGAGGATCGAGCTGCAATTGAGGCTATGGGATTGAGACATATTTTGTATGTACCTGAGTTTCGGGCGAACATGGGTTTGCTGACTGCATTAGCTGAGAGATGGCACTCTGAGACGTGCATGTTCCATTTGTCGATGGGTGAGATGACAGTCACCCTAGAGGATGTATATAGGATTTTGTGGATACCGATCGACGGGGAGATGATTCCCTATGATCGAGATGGAGATAGGGAGGCCCTGAGACGAGTGTTCCAGGACCCAGGACTGGAGATGAGGGCAGGGCATGTGGCTTGGGACACTATGACAGCTTCAGGATTGGCGCTGCCAGTAGTGATAAGAGGAGCGATTAGTGGGTTCCTGTGTCCTGATAGAGCGACACGAGGGTTGGCTGTGGGTTGGGGAGGTGCACTAGAGACACTGGTGACACAACACACTAGATATGCCTGGGGACCGTGTGTGCTGGCACACCTCTACTATGAGCTGCATCAGTTTGTATACCATGAATCAGTGGGATTGGGCTATGGGGTGACATTGTTACAGGTGTGGGCCTATGAGCATCTGCCAGTGACGAGACCGATACATTTCAGAGGCAGAGGTCACGGACGCAGTTTTGTACATTTATACAACATGATCACGTCGCAGCCATGGATTGGCAGGCTAGAGCATTGGCGGCGGGTGATTGATGACATCGATATGGTCATATGGAGGCCATACCTAGGATGCGAGCAATGGGAGGACGATGTGGTAGAGATTCCCTACACCTTCCAGAGCAGGTACTTGATTGGGCGGATGCCCTATGTGTTGGAGAGGTAGCTAGTGGACAGGTTTGGCAGACAGTTTGGCAGGATTCAGCGGATGCCACGGGGTTCAGGCATGTATGCACGGACTGTGAGAGATCAGGCGCAGTTTGGGCCCCTATTATCATATGATTAGGCTGTTACGTAGCTGGTAGAGATGATGCCCCTACCCTGGGACATGTGGCCAGAGATTGAGGATGTCGACATGGATGTCGAGTACACAGCATACTGGGCCGAGCATCCATTCCCATGCCTGACGGATCCGGGAGAGCTATTAGATGGAGATGGTGGTGGGGATGATGATGATGATGGAGTTGATGGGGGTAGAGGCCGACGGAGGAGGAGGGGGGCAGTTGGAGAGAGGAGGGTTGCACCGCAGAGGGAGGGTGGAGAGGATAGGCAGGCTCGGGTGGTGAGAGGTTGTGGTGGATTGCCGCTACAGGTGCCAGCAGCACAAGGTCCCAGACAGGTGTAGGTACAAGGATAGGTATAGGGACAGATATAGGGACAAGTACCCGTACAAGCACCAGTACAGGTACAGGCACAGGCATAGGGGCAGGCACCCGTACAGGGGGAGCCATAGGCAAAGCCACAGGGGGCTGAGGCCGAGGAGGATGAGTTGATGGAGCTGAGGGAGATCTGCCAGGGACAGGCAGATGAGATCCAGGAGTTGGAGAGGGAGAGGGATAGGCTCAAGAGGCGGCTCTGAGATACTAAGCGAGAGTGAGACCAGGCCATTTAGTGGTACACAGAGGCTGAGACAGTACTGAGGGCTGGGAGGCAGGCAACAGAGGACATAGGGGCCAGATATGCCTATGTTCTGCAGGCTGAGGAGGAGATTGCCTACTGGCAGGATCTCTATTATGGTGCAATGCTAGCGGATCAGCGGGCGAGGAGCTTCCATAGACCATTGCGGACAACGACAGCTACGGGAGGGAGCCGGAGGAGACAAGCATCTAGTGGTGGGGTTATGGGTCCTCCACCACCACCAGATAGAGGGGACAGGAGGGATGATCCTGGGGTAGGTCCTTCAGGGGCTCAGATTCCATCGAGGCCAGGCGGTTCCGAGGGAGAGAGTTCATCATAGCCATAGAGGGCTCCCTATGTATCAGTATTGCACCATTTTTGTATGATGATGTAGACACCTTCGGGTGATTGTAGCCATATGATTTTTTTGACCTCATTGTATTATGACACTTATGATATATATATGAGATGATTCATCTTTGCGGCAGCTATATGCATGTGTACCTATGTGATGTGTGTTTCTATGTGATGCTTATGATATGGATGCAAATATGTACATGATGAAATGCAATATATTTTTTTGTTCTTTTATGTTTTTAATATGTGTATGCATGATGCAAATGTGAATGTATGTAATGTAGATGAATATGATAATGCAAATGTAAATTGTGCTAACAGGTGTTGCGTGCAGGATGTGATGCAATTGTGATATCTATGTGTTTGTATGAAATGCTAACATGTGGTAATGCAGGTGCAACTACATGAGATGCATATGTTTTTGGTGTGTCATTATACTCAGTCATGTGATAGCAAGCTACGTGGACTCGAGAAGGACGATGGAAGTCAATCAAGAAAGGGGGATGAAAGATAGAAGATATGAAAGTGAAAGAGCTTCTTGTGCTTTATCATCATTGAGCTTTATTATGGCAAGTAGGTTATGACAATCGAGGCATATGTTCGACCCAGAAAGTCATTGTACCCGTTTGCATGGAGATAAGACAGTCACAAACAAGGAATGCCCCAATTCATACTAGACTCACAGTGTCCTCATATCCTTGGACAAGTCATAGCATTACTAAGAGACAATCCACAGATAGCAAATACAAATAGGTGACGATACCCCATCCTCGCCATTCTAGTCAAAGACATCCTGGAGATAGAATCTCTAGTCAGACACATCTTGGAAAAGCTAAAAGACATGTCACCAAAAAAGATGAAATCAAAAGAAAACCAAGACTCGACACCAACATCCACTGTAGCCCTCAAGTTTAGTGTCTCTTGTCACTTGTATAAGTCTTATTTGATTGTGGTCACAATGTTTACTTTCACAGAAAGGATAGATAGCACTGAACTATATGTTGTTTGAGTCTGTTGAAACATTTGATTTGTTGAAGCCCATTGTTGCTGTTGTGTCTCATCTGAAACTGACTAAATCCATGAAACTGATACTTTATTGCAGAGAATATGAAATTACGGATCGACAATGCAAGTGTTGCTTTATTGCGGATTGTGCGTAGATAGACTGAAGGAAGCTGGAAGAAATTGTACTCCTTGAAACATGTGATGCTCTTAGTTCCACACCCATCACTAGACGTAGGATTTGCCTTAGCCACAGATAGGAGCTGATTTATTATGGATGGAAAGGGAAGTGAAAAGGGAGGTTTATTATGAATGGCTAACCAATCTTGGGTAGATCAATAACAAGCCATGATGGGAATGGGTAAGTTTATTATGAACGAATAGGTTGTGAGTGTGTGCAAAGTGAAAGGATGAAAGTGAACCCTGAAGGAGGGAGGAGCAATGTCTCTATGCATGGCGCTGGTGACCCATTTTTCACCATGGTACTTGCCCAGGGCACCACAGAAGTGGTTTTCACCATTGGACGAAATGTTTTTCTTTACTTTTTTTATTTTTTCAATGTTTTTTTGTGTCACAAGGCACTTGTTTGCCAGGTTTTCACCAAGTAACGATTTTTTTTGTTTTATAAATTTTTTTTTGTATTTTTGAATTTTTTTTATTTTTTTGTATTTTTTGAATTAGGATACTCTGAAGAGCTATGTGTAAAACCTGCGAAGATGCATGTTGTTGATAGGATCCTCCAAAGGTTCATCTTCTATAGTTGAGAGCTGATATGCCCTAGATCCATATGCTGTTGTAATGATGTAAGGACCAAGCCAATTTGGTTCGAACTTGCCCTTCTTCTCTCTGTCTTGCTGATTTTTGGGGGTTTCTCTGAGAACCAAATCACCTACCTCAAATGTGAGAGGCTTGACCTTGTGATTGTAGTTGCGACTCATTCGTTGTTGGTAAGCCTTGAGATGATTAAAAGCAGTTTGTCTTCGTTCATCCAGTAGTTCAAGCTCTTGTAAGCGAGAGATCCTATAGTCTTCATCACTAATGATATTTTGCAAAGAGACCCATAAAGAGGGTAGCTCGACCTCAATAGGCAAGATGGCTTTAGCACCATAGACAAGTGAATAGGGTGTAGCTCCTGTAGGTGTGCGGACACTTCTGCAGTAAGCCCAAAGTGTACGATTAAGTTGGATATGCCAATTACGGCCAGCCTCGTCGACTGTCTTCTTTAGGACTTTAAGGATTGTTTTATTAGACGCCTCAGCTTGACCATTACCTTGGGGGTAATATGGTGTGGAGAAACGATGGGAAATATGGAAGCGGTCACAGAGTTCACGAACATCCTGATTTTTGAAGGGACGCCCATTATCAGTGATAATGGAAACAGGAATACCGTATCAACAAATGATATAGTTGAGGATGAACGTAGCAATCTGTTTTCCAGTGACTTGTGTGAGAGGCACGGCTTCGATCTATTTTGTGAAATACTCTGTGGCAGTGATAATGAATTTATGACCATTGGAAGAAGGAGGGTGAATCTTGCCTATGAGATTGAGTTCCCACTAACAAAAGGGCCAGGGAGATGCAATTGGTTGAAGTTCTTGTGCTGGCGCATGTATGAGGTCTCCATGAATTTGACATTATTTACATTTCTTGACAAACTGATATGAGTCCTTTTCCATATTGGGCCAGTAATATCCAGTTCTGATGAGTTTCTTGGCTAAGGTAGGATCACTAGCATGTGGACCACATATCCCTTCATGCACTTCATGTAACGCAATCTGAGCTTCGTCACTTTCTAAACATCTAAGAAGAGTGCCATCTAGACCTCGCCGGTATAGGATATCAGCTAAAATGACGTATTGAGAAGATTGGCAAATGAAAGTGCGACGTTGGTTATTTGATAGATCAGGAGGTAGGGTATTGTCACGAAGGTATGTGAAAATGGAACCATATAACTGGGACTCGGGACCGATGACACATATCATCTCAGTAAGAATGATTTCATATGAAGGAACCAAAAGGTTATCCACCAAGAACTCATAGCAGGTCTCATTTGGAGGTAGATCGATCAGGGAAGCAATTGTAGCCATGGCATCTGCGGCGCGATTCTGCTCTCTTGGTATCTGCTCAAAATCTATCTTGGTGAAGTGTTGTTTCAGGTCATCCACCATTTGTTTGTAAGGTAGTAATTTTTCATCTTTTGTTTGGTAATCATCAGTTGCTTGACGGATTACAAGTTGAGAGTCCCCAAAAACACAAAGTTCCTGGATCTTCCACTGAACTGCAATCCGTAATCCAGTTGTTAAGGCCTCATATTCCACTATATTGTTAGTGCAAAGAAATGATAAGCGGTATGATTTTGGTATAGAATCCCCTTGAGGAGTTATAAAGAGGATGCTAGCTCCTGCCCCATGCTGTGTGTATGAGCTATCGAAGTACAGTTGCCATGGCTTCACATGTGACATTGTTAAAATGGATTCATCTGGAAATTCTGAACTTAGAGGAACATCATCTATCATGGGAGCATCTGCTAATTGATCTGTGATGGCTTGTCCTTTTATTGATTTTTTGTCCACATACTCGATGTCGAATTCACTCAAGATCATTACCCATTTGGCTAGTCGTCCAGTAAGTGTTGCTTTATTGAGAAGGTATTTCAATGGATTGATTCTTGCAACCAACTTAGTCTTATGAGTGAGCATGTAATGTCGTAATTTCTGTGAAGCAAAGACCACGGCGAGACATGCATGCTCAATTGGTGTGTAGTTTAGCTCATATCCCACCAATGTGCGACTGATATAGTATATTGCTTTTTCTTTGCCCTCAGCAATTTGTTGTGCTAAGAGTGCCCCTAATGCTGTTGGAGTAGCTGATATGTATAGTAACATAGGTTGATCTGGAATTGGTGGCATCAAAACTGGCGGATTTAGAAGATAATCTTTGAGTGTCTGGAAAGCCCGTTGACAGTTATCATCCCATTTGAATTTGATGTTTTTATGTAGCAAGTGCTGAAAAGGATTACACTTATCTGCAAGTTGCACTATGAATCTTCGTATAGACTGGAGTCTGCCTTGTAAAGACCGAAGTTGACTGATACTTCTTGGTGGTTGCATTTCCAAGATGGCCTTGACTTTTGCTGGACCAGCTTCAATTCCTCTTTTGGATACAATGAATCCTAGGAGCTTCCCGGAGGTTACTCCAAAGACACATTTCTTGGGGTTTAATCTTACTTTGTATTTTTCCAACCGATCAAAGATGACTGAAAGTATGTCCAAATGTGTATTTCTATCTATTGATTTGCCCAAGAGGTCATCGACATAATCTTCCACGGTTACATGCATGAGATCATGAAAGATAGTAGTCATGGCTCTTTGATATGTAGCACCTACATTCTTTAGCCCAAAGGGCATGACATTCCAGCAGAAAGTTCCCCAAGGACAAGTGAATGATGTTTTGTGTTGATCCTCGAGCGCGATCCTTATTTGATTATAACTAGAGAATCCATCCATCAATGATAACATTTCATGACCTGCTGTGAGATCAACAATCAAGTCGATATTTGGTAATGGGAAGTCATCCTTTGGACAAGCTTTGTTGATGTCTCTGAAATCTGTACATATTCTGATGCTGTGATCTGGTTTACTAACAGGCACCAAGTTGGAGATCCATTCAGGATAATCAATTGGGCATATGAATCCGACATCCAATAATTTCTCAAGCTCTGCTTTGACCAATAATGCAACTTGTGGATGCATCTTTCTTAATTTCTGTTTCACTGATTTTGCCCCCAGTTTAACTATCAAATGATGCATTACCAAATCCAGATCTAATCCAGGCATATCAACGTATGACCAAGCAAAGTTGATTTGTCGTTCTTTGAAGAAACTTATGAATTTTGACCTTTCTGACTCTGTCAACGATTGAGCCAGGAATATGTTGTGTGGAACCTCTTCTTTACCAATGTTTGTTTTGATAGTCTCCTCTACCAACATGGATGACTTTTCCTCATATGATGATGGGAGAATGTGGAGCCTTCCATCTTCGGGTGCCTCAGAGAGGTTTTCGCCCTCAGATACGTTCTTTCTTTTTACTTTTTTGGGGTCAGACAGCGCCACGGTGTGGTTTTCGCCATAAGACCCTTGATTTGTTCTTATTTTCACATTTTTGCGACTAGAAGGTCCGACACCCTCACCAAAATATGCCACGCTATTGAGTTCTATAGTGTATCCCACTTTATGGTCCCCAGGAGGAAAATATTCTCATATGCCCAGATAGTCAATAAAAGCTTCATCATTTTGGAATGTGTCAAACTGTGCAGGTCCTTCATGATCCCAGTCAAGGAGTTGGTGGTGAACAAGGGGAAGGCCTTCAATGTCTTCAAAGTTAGAGGGGCTAAGAGTGAAGATGTAGTTATATTCGGGTATGTCAAGGTAATTATCGAGGTCATCGATGGCACTCTCCTCATCAATCTCGATCGCGAGCGAATCTAAATTATCATCACTAGTAGCACAGTCTGGGACAGGGGTTCTCATCCTATGTGATTTCAACCTAGGACCTTAAGACAAGGACTGTGTGGAATCCTCATGGGTTGTTTCTTGACCAACTTTGAATCTTTTATAAAATTCCTCTTCTTTTGTGGGTTCATTTGGTTCTCTGAATATCTCGGTGAGCTCGTAGTCACTGGAAGACTTGTCTGAACCCAATTCCCATTCATTGGAGTCTATGGAATAGCGATCCTCTTGTTGAATTTTGGCAGCTTTGATTTGTAAGGCTTCTTCTGCCCTTTGAGTGTGGACCTTGGAAGTCGAGAAACCAAGTCCCTTCGAGCATTCCTTTTTGAAAGTCAATTCAGGTTGTAAAGGTTCAATGATGCCTTCCTTTCGTAACCCAAGAGGGCTTTTTCCATCATACCCAAATTTTTGTAGAATCTTGAAACCTTTGCCATATTTCTCACATGGTAGACTGATGTGATCTTGTGTGTCACCTTCAATGTCTTTGTAAAGCATTTTGTATAAGTCTTCCTCTTCCAGTTCGCCCCATCTTTGAAAGGTAGTAGGATCCCATTTGAGTACCATGATGGTTACTTGCTTGTTAGGATGTGGTCTTCCATATTCTTTTGGGGAACTCATGACTTGTCGTAAGTACATGGTCTAATTTAAAGTGCATTCTCCCATGCCCTTGTCCTGAAACTTACCTTTAAGCTCACCTTGTTTTGATGTCGAAGGTTTTAATGACTCAGGATCAATGTATGCCGAAGAAGGAACAACTTCACGATTACTGGGAATGATGGTCTCAGTTTTTGATCTCAGGTTATTGCAGTATATGAACGGATCAGGATCACCGTTAACTGTTACTTCTACTCCATTGTGAGGAAACTTAATGCATTGGTGATATGTGGATGGGACTGCCCTCATTTCATGAATCCAAGGACGTCCTAGCAATATATTATAAGTGAGATCTAGATCCAAGACTTGACAAACCACATCGTTCGTAACAGGCCCAACTATAAGAGGTAAGGTGACTATGCCCTTGGATGAACGCTCTTCATCATCATATGCCTTGATGGTGATTTGATTTGTAGGATTCACAGCTTTATCAGAATATCCCAATTGTTTAATAGTTCTCAATGTACAAATGTTTAGACTTGCTCCTCCATCTATCAAGACTCATTTTATTCGATGTTTGTGTATGAAGGCTTCAATGTGTAGTGGTGCATTATGTGGCTGACTTACGGAGGCGTCGTCGGCTTCTATGAATGTAAGGGAGTGTGGAACGGAAATGTATCCCACCATGGCTTGAAACTGGTCCATGTTCAGATCAGTAGGGACGACAGTGTCTCTCAAGGTTTTGTCAAGAATAGCTTTATGTGCGGGGGATATGCGTAATAGCTCAAGGATGGAGATGAGCGCGGGTGTCTTCCCTAACTATTCTACAAGGTCATACTCAAGTTTGGTT
The DNA here is from genome assembly GCF_030272615.1 of Cryptomeria japonica. NCBI lineage: Eukaryota > Viridiplantae > Streptophyta > Pinopsida > Cupressales > Cupressaceae > Cryptomeria > Cryptomeria japonica. Next base: position 608,315,441 of record NC_081410.1, read on the forward strand.
GATGAAGAAGGGGTGTTTTTAGTTGGAGCACCTTGCAAAGTAAATTTACCTTGGCAAGTTGTGACATGACATTCAGAGGTAGGTTCGGGAGAAGATCCAACACCTTTTAGGACAATCTTGGGTCTCCGGGTAGAATTCTCAGGGTTTTTGTCCTTGATGATAATGGTAGAGACATAATTGTCCATCGAGATGTGATTGATAGTTGAATCATAGTTGTAGGATGCTCTGGTATAGTTGGTTTGGTCTTCTGTGGCTTTAGCTTTTCCCTTGTCATGTTTTGGGAATGGTTCCTTAAACATCTCATGTTCTTGATTAGACGAGTGTCCCTCAATCTCAATATTACCTCTATCAATGAGATCTTGTATGATGTTCTTCAGTCGATGACAATTTCCTATCTTATGACCTTTGCTCTTATGAAATTCACAATACTCATCATCATTCCACCAATTTGGTTTAACCTTTGGCTCATATGGAGGAAAATCTGGAACTGTGATTACCTTGTTTGCCACTAGCTTTTTGAAAACTGACTCAAGTGGTTCTCCCAAGGGAGTGTACTTCCTTCGTGATCTGGAAGTTGTTTGAGTATTCACTTGATTGTTTGTAGAACTTGATCTCAAAAAGATGAATTTGGGTCGCACTGTATTGGCATCAACAACACCATCATTGACTGTGTTCTTGTTTTTGTTCCAAAATCTCAGCTTGTCTTTTCCCTTAAAGTCATCTTTGTTTTCCTTGAATATCTTAATGACTCCTTGTTCAATTAGGACCTTCTCTGTTTCTAAGCCTTTTTCAATGACGTCCTTGAAGGTGGACAAACAAGCTTTCCTTAGATCATAGCCAATGTCTTTGTTAACATTTTGGGTGAACAATTCTACCATTTGTTTTTGTGGAATTTCACAAGAGCATCCGCTGGATAGATTTCTCCATCTTTGTAAAAATGATGAAAAAGATTCTCCATCCCTTTGCTTGGTGTTGCACAAAGTAGTGACTGATATGTCTGTCTCTATGTTGTAGGAGAAATGTTGGATAAATGCCTCTGCTAGATCACCCCATGACTTAATACCAGGTGGGAGTTGGGAGAACCATTCCATAGCTTGATCACCTAGGCTTTGTGGGAATAATCTCATCAAATATGTCTCTTCTGCTGCTACCTCAATGCAAGCTATGAAAAACTATCTTATGTGTGCCTTAGGATCCCCTTTTCCTCTATACTTATCAAATTTAGGTGTCACAAAGTCTGTAGGAAAAGGAGGCATTGGAATGTTTTTGTCAAATGGATAAGGACATATGTCTCTCATTGTGTATGTTGGCTTTGGTGTATTTATGTCCTCCATTTTCTTTTGCAAGTCCCTGATTTGTTGCTCCAAATTGTTCTTAGGTGGAGATCGACTTCTTGGACCATACCCCATGCTTGAGGCACCAATTGGAGGGGGAGCATGTTGCATATATGGATGATAATGATCATACATATAGACCTCCTGCCATATGAACTAATGTGTATGATCATGTATCATCCATATATGCAGACATGCTCTCCCGCCTTCCTAATTTGGTGCCCCAATGCATGGGTTATTGTGTCCCAAAATGTCGAGCATGCCTGAACTCAATAGATGATCTAGATTTGTATGTGATGCAGCATAATCATGACTTGCAAAAGATCACAATTGCTTTGGTGGTTGATCCTTAGCATTGGTATGTGATTGAGCATATCTGTCTGCATAAGACTTCCACAATGGTCTGTGAAGGTGAGTATCATATACTTGACCATGTGTATGTGGGACCTCTGGTTTTTGAAACAAAGATGATGGTGATTCAGGTACCATATGTGGTCCTCTATTGCCTCCACTATTAGGCCTTCTTTGAACCATGTTAGAGTGAGGTTGTTGCAAAGGCCTATGTTCCATTATTTGAGACATGTCAAAATCATGAGGTATCTTGGCTCCACTTTGTGCCATCATTTGTAAGAAGTATTGTCTATCCCTCCTCATTATTTCCTCAACCAATCGATTGAAATGGGGATTCATAATGGATTATTCCACATCTGTTGAATGTACGGAAAAGTTGTCCATATTGTCATTATGTGTATCATTGTTGTTTGTAGTGTCCATGTTTTCAACATTTGGAATGTTTCTATAGGCATCCATGCCAGGTAATGTAGTATGATCAGAATTGAAAAAGATATCATTGTCATACTCATAAGAACTCATGTTTGCGGACTCTTGAGCCTCTTTAGTTTCTCTCCTAGATTTTTGAAGACAGGTTTCAACCATGAACTAGGTATTGACCGAGATGTGTGAGACTAGATAAAAAATGGAAAAAGTATGGAAGACCAAGAGTTGGATGGAATGTAAATGAATCTAAAGTGTACTTGCAATGTCCAAAGTGTGAGACCAAGTATGTATGTAGTAGAGTAGGTGTGACTTCCAAAGAGAGGATAGTTTCTCTTGATGAGGTAAGTTGACCTTGACTCTGAGTAAGACCAAATGAGACCCAAAGGTAAGAGACCTTGATGAGGGACCACTTAGCAAAGTGTTGTTGTACGTAGTATGTTGACAAAGTATGATGAGGACAAGCAAGTGACCTTTTGACTCAAGTTTAGACAAATGTGAATGTAATGTAAGGTGTAAAGCAATGATGGACTGTGTGAGACCCAAGGGCAAGTTGACTGCTAAATGAAACTTGGAGAAATGACCTAGGAAGCTTAAGAATTCTGAAACTGACTGTGTTTGTTTGTTGGACTGTAAAAATTTTTGAATTCTGAACGCAGGCGCGCCTGTATACTTCACAGACGCGGATTCCTGACACAGACGCGGTTCTATTCAACGCATACGTGTTTCTGAGATTTTGTGCAAATTGCAATGTTGATTATAGGAACACAGACGCGTTTCTGCCCTTCACAGACGCGGTTATACAACACAGACGCTATTATGTCAGACACAGACGCGTTTTTGCAAAATTTGTGCAATTTTTTCCAATCTGTGAAGTCGTTTTGTTGTGACCAAATCTAACTGTTTGACTATTTTTTGTGACAAGAGGACACAGTGTTGATGAAGACCCAATGTTTGCAAGTGTCTAGACTCAAATGACTCCAATAAAAAGTGTGTTGTTTGATGTGAAAATGTTTTGCATACACTTGAAGACACAAAAGACACAATGTTTTGATGTTTGGTCTTGAATGTTTTGAATGTTTAAAATAAGTCAAGCACAATTCTTATGGCTGGCCAAGACAATAGTTGTTGATCCCACATGGGGTTTTACCCCCGAGGCTACGCTATTCAGAGTAGATACTTAGATGCTTGACCTCACTGGCTCCACCCTTGGCACTCACTTCTCGGGTCAGCCAAGCATCAGTCCCCACGAAAACTCCCCGTGGCAAACTTTGTATCTCTACTAAGAACCATATGTGTGTGGGCCGCTACCAGAGGTCCGACCTCCTGCCCCAACAACTAGAAGGATTTGGGCTTCTAAAACAAAAAGGTGCTAGTAAGGGCATCTGCTCGTGTGGCCATACATGTGACACTTTCAGCTCTGTAAATACATAAGGCTCCCAGCCGGTAGGGGTTATGCCCTACAATTGATCAAATAAATTTTATCAAACGGGTTTATGGGGAGACATAGTGTCGGTATGAACTAATTAGCACATGTTATCCATAGTTTTCACCATGAATACAGTTGTTTATAGTGGTTCAGAAGAGGTGGGTTTTCCTCACTACCACTTGGGTCGTTCTCTTCTCACTAGTAGTCCTAATGACCACACGGGAAGACATGCCCTCTAAAGATTAAACAAAAAGAGCCTATTGCTCAAGACACAAAAGACAATGATTCAATTTTAGTGCACCAATTGAAGTGTTTGCTAGTCTATGAAAACAAGGCACATAATAAAAATAAAAAAAACCCTTGCCAAGGACCTGCAACAAAGAGTTGTTAGTAGTTTGGATTGTTTCAAATAATCACCCCTTCCTGCAAGCACACAAGTTAGGTAAATTTTAGATCCAAAAGACTTTGTGAAATAGGGGCCTTCAACGAAATGATTTTGCTTTCAAGACAAGTTGCACCAATTACGTTAGCTAGATCTGAAAATGTTAGCTCCAAATAAACCGGATCTGAAACTTTAAATGCAAAACCCAAAACTGAATCAATAAACCCAAAATTTGAAATCGGTGAACACAGACGCAATTACCCTCAACACAGATGCGACTTCCTGACGCAGACGCGGTTCTATGAGACACAGATGCGGCTCCAGAACGCAGACGCGACCTCTGGACACAGACGCGGCTAAAAGCACCGCAGACGCGACTTAATAACACAAACGCGATTCTCGGAACCTGCAAAATAAAATACTGCCAATAACACAGACGCGAATCTAGATGTCGCAGACGCGCTAGAAAATAAAAAACGCAATTTGGAAGTGCGCAGACGCGGGAATATCAAAATGCTGTCGAAAACGTCAGATCTGCAACTTCAAAACACAAGATCTGCAACAAAAATGTTAAATACAAAAGGGACAAGAGTCCCACCGGACGTGCCAAAATGTTTATGGTGAAAATGGATAACAATAATAATGATATTGAAGGGCTAAATGAATTCAACCACAAAACCCTAGCCTAACAACAACAAAGATCCACCATAACATATGAAGATTACCTAAGACAATGCAAATCAAATGAAATCACAAAGATTATACCATCACATGTCCAATAGGGTTTGGATCTCCATTCTTCCTATCTCCATTGATCTTGTTTGATGTATTTGCTCTCAGATTTTATGTGCACAAGAGCTCAACAAAGAACATAAATGTGGTTGCAAGTAGGATCGTAGTGTAGTCAAGTCCTCAAGATGATTGATTAGAATGAATGATTAGGGTTTGATAATGAAGGAGGCATCTCCTTATATAGAAGACACAATAAGAAATGGAGGGATAAGATTGAGAGGTGTAAAAGGAGGTCGGCTATGATTAGAGGGTAGGTAAAAGAAATAATAAAATAATGAAAGGGGTAGGTAGTGTATGAATTAAGAGATGAGTGACATGTGTCATGGGTAGAAAAGGTTAATGAATTAATTAAATAAATAAAGATTTATTTAATTAATAGAAGAAGTGGGATCAATTAAATAAATAAGATATTTATTTAATTTAGGAAAAGGATAATTTAAATAAATAAATGTATTTATTTAAATGAGAAATAAGGCTAAAAGAGGATAAATGAATGAATTAAATAAATAAAGATTTATTTAATTAATAGAATAATTAGGCTTAGATAATTAAATAAATAAAATATTTATTTAATTAGACTGGACAATTTTGGGTGTCTACAGTTACTATGCATTTCTTAAGAGCATATTGCTTCTGGGGGTTGTTTAAGCCCCTTAAGTTCCAAGAAAGGTACTTCATTTCTTTCCTTTTTGAGATGTCTCCAGAGTTAATTGTCGTCCACTGGAAATTTCTCTAGCCATTACCTTAGTTCTGAGAGTCCTCTCAGAGGGTCTGCCTAGTTTAGAGTCATTTCCAACATCTGCCTTCTTATTTCCTCTAGTGTTTCTTTTTGGTTCTTGCCATTCCTCTTTCGCTTTATCCACAGGCAAAGACGGGGCAAATCGACTACCTTGAGAGAAGGTCACAGTGATCTCTCCAGTAGATCTAGTAGTTGTAGAAGAGGAGGTCGGATCCGGGTTGTTCACTTTGGGAGGCGTGGGGCCAACCCCTATACACCATATACTCCTCCCATTTTCCCCCATAGTATTGGGATTCAGCTGTTTGAGCACATTTGAAGTAGCCTCGTTGTACCCTTTATTCTCTCTGAAGCACTCTTCAGATTTCAGTCCTTCTTGTTCTACCTTCCTCTGGGAGATCTCTCCCTCTTCTAAGTCCGGGTCCAAGCAGCTCCTCGAGGAGGGAGGTGTTGCCTTGGGGTCAGGGGTCTTCATCATATTAAGAATACCCTCCAAGAAGGGGTAGCCCTCCTTAATAGGAACTTGAGAATCATCCCTTTCCTTCGAGTCCTTGACCTGATCCTCAATATTGACAGTAACCAGGGGATTGGGGGGGTAACATTCCGAGTCACCTCCACATTGACAATTCCCAGGGTGGACAACTTCTCCTTCTTCTTTTCCTCTGGAGGCGGAGGATTCAGGAAGTCACTTATCACATGACCATGTTTCCCACACCTTTGACAATAAAGGGAGGCGTTCTCATAGACAATAGCTTGCGTCCATTTACCCCATTTAAATTTGAGAGCTATGAAGTTAGGGAGGGGGTTGTTAATAGCCACATTCACACATAGGAAAGCATAAATGAGTCTAGACATCTGCATCGTCACATTGTCCACAACAATGAACTAACCAAAAGAGTTGCCAATCCATCTAAAAATAGTGTTGTCCCAGAATTCCAAAGGGAGGCCAGGGAGTCTGATCCAGACCGACGCAAGTCTAAGGAGGTCTGCACTAGTGTCAAACCCTGGCTTCCACTTAGAGAGGGCTAAGAAGTGTTTGTCGTAAGACCATGAACCATACATAATGTAAATAAAGTCTTCTTCAACAATTAATCTAAATAAAAAGAGCCCACCCGACATAGTAGAGACAAAGAAACTACCTTTTAGTTTCCATCTCGAACCAACCCATCTTCTGACCATGTCTATCGTGGATCTGAAGGCCAAGAATCTCCCCACTAAGAAGAGGTGTAGGGAGGAGGCAATATTATCCATAATACTATTGGGGATACAAATCTTTGGACCATCCTCACCACTGGTAACTTTTGGCAGCAGATTTTATGACCCCAACTTAGTAATTCCAACAAGAGAACCTTTCCATGTGCTCGCTTGAGCCTCCCCAGGCAAAGGCCCCACACCATCAGTCTTGGGAACCTTGCTAAGAGAATCCAAATTAGAAGTCTCATGTGGAATCCTCACATGGGAGGGAACCTCGTGCAAAGCTGCATTACAAGCCTCCACGACAGAATCACCAACCAAGGGAGCCCACCCAACACTTTGAGAGCGCAACACGAGTGCTAGATTCAGACACAACTGCAGGTAAGCAGGGGGGGGCAGGTTCCAGGGAGGACAGACCCTCCCTTGCAGAAACGACAGCCATTGCAGAAATTCAAAATTGCAGTGAGCGGGAAAGTTGCAGAGAAAAACTATGAGTTCAAAATTATATGATATTGTTACTATGGAGGGCAAGGTTTGTTTATGTAGAACATTACCGTTGATGATGTAACTTTTGCCAAATTTTAATAAAATATATAATTTATTATCGATTAAAAAAAAAATTCAAACAATTACACTACAAAAAAGTAATTGTTAATAATAGAACCCATAATAATTCTCAAATTTGTTGCTTGCCAAATATAGATCTCTAGTCATTAAAAGAAGTAATGGTTCTAAAATTAAACTAGTTAGAGTACATATTTTAATTTTCATTAAAATTAAAGGTTTGTAAAATTTGATGTTTCACAATTAGTTTATCGAATATATATGATGGAAGATTTTATATCATTCACAGACAACTATTAGCTATTCAATACAACAACACACTTTTAGGCTAAAATATTTTCAATTGGGAACTAAGGACCTAGGGGCATTCATTTTGCGAGATTTTCTAATGGTGTGATCCTAGCCTCATCCCTTATGATGTTGGGGCCTTGCACTCTCCAAGACTTGATCATGAGTATATTCAATAAGAACCATTCAATTTCACTACTAGATCAAGGATTTACTGACGAGATTTATATTTTAATTCATAATACATAAATAAACTTAATTTTCAATGTTCAATAATATTTCAAATATTTGAAGATTTATGTGTTCAATTATTTAAAAATATTATTTTTAAAATAGATTATAGGTGAGTCTTGTATGCTCTTTGTTTATGTGAGTCATAGTCTAATGTTGTTTATGAATTATTCATTTAAGATTGTCAAGTAATGAGATAAAAGTCACCGTCAATAGAAATTCACTCATCATGAAGATAACTGAAATATTAATAGAACATAATTAAATTTCCAATCTTTTGTCATTATCTTTATAATTCTGATTATCACACTCAAATAAACAATAATAAACATAGATACACAAATTAACATATAAATATTTTTGTTTGATTTGCCCACCACAATAACGATCAAGCCTACAATACTAGAATTTATAAAATAAACTATTAATTTTACCTCTAAATCCCACATCACTAATTCAAACTTCAAAACACTAATATAAACCACCAATATAAGCTATATTCAAAGACCAATTACAATAACATCTAAAAACAATTCCAAATAAACAAATCCAAGTCTCTATGTTACCATTTTTTTTAGACTCTAAATTTAAGTAAAAATTCTTTTGAATGACATTAAAAAAGTCACCACACAAACCTAACTTTGTATTTCACTAATATTATTATTTAGTATTATTGGGATACTTCTTTTCTTTTTGTTTTCTGCAAAAAGTACAAGATGTTTGGACATGGATTCAAACTCTATTTTGAACATAGCTTGCTTCAAATATAATCTACTTTTTAAGAAGATTTAATATGCTTTATATACAAAGCAAATATTTGGCATGTTGTTGGAATAAACTATATAAGTAGGTTGAGTCCAATTTGTAAACGGTTTGTGTGTTTGTGGATTTTTCATTTGTCACGCATATCTGATCTTACTAGTTGTGTTATCTTTCTCTCTAGTTCATCAACTTCATTCGTATATACTATTATCTAAAGTAGCAGTATTTAAGAATACCTTTAAAGGGTTATCAATTCATTAGGGGATAAGTTCTCTTAGCTTAATACCTAGAAAATGTTGGCTTTATGGTTGTGTCAATGATTTAAGACAATAAGATTTAGTCATTCAAATGTTTGTAGGATGAATATGTAAATTATGATTCCTGTTAGTTCCCCATGTAAAAAGATTCATTATAGTAAATGATCCTTGAATGCTTAAGCATGAGAGAGGATATTCATATATGCGAGGATGTGAAATGCAGTTGTAGACACATAAATCTGACCACCAAATTAAATAAATATTTAATGTTTATTTAATTCTCTAACAATTCTTCTATTAATTAAATTGATATTTAATTAATTCACCCCTTCCTCTATTAATTAAAAAAATTATTCAATTTATTTTATTTAATTCATCTAGCCAAATTCAACCTTTTAATTAAATAAATCATGTTTATTTAATTAAATACCCCTTCACATTTAATTAAATACCTTCCACACATTTAAATAAATCAACATTTATTTAAATTTATCAAATGCAAGTTGCAACCAATAATTGAAATAAATCAATTTTATTTTAATTAAATCCTAAAAATCCTCCCACTTGCATTCTCCTACAAAATCTACTTGCATGCCTAAACCCCTTCTAGATTCTTCTAATCACTTCCTATTTGCCTAATTACCCCTTAAATATTCGCACATTCCTTAAGAAAATGGTCACTTCTCAAAAACCTCCAAAATCTTCATAAACCATTAAAGGCTTTATGTCTTCAACAAGTTAACCTCCAAAGTCTTCATAACCATTAATGGTTAATTCACCTTCTACCCTGGGTTAGAGACTTTCCTCTAACTTAACCATCCTTTTAAGTCACGGGTCTCTTTAAGCATTCATTGCTTTGACTATGGTTATCCCTTTAACTCTTGCACCATACCCCCTAACTCACTAACTCAACCCTAACCACACCCCCTAGGGTAACCACCATATCTTCTCATGCATTTAATGCCTCTCCTATTGACAATTGTCAACATTTCATTGGTGAAAATTGTAAACATGGATTGAGGACCACTCAATCCCAGCCCTTGTTAACATTACTCAATCTTAACCATCCAATTGCCCATTTATTCTATTAATAGGCCTCATTTCTCTCATTATCATCATCACAAGTTTTATGCATCCAAGTTATAGTCTATCAAAGTCTTAAGTTTTGTCTCTCTTTGTTACAAATCATCATCTTAATCATTTAAAAACATTGTTAGTATAGTATTTTATCATGTTAGCATATATCATATTAGCCTAGTACATTATCATTACTATAGCATAATCCTCATCTTAATAAGTTTATCATATGATGTTGGTTATTAGAGTTGTTGGACTGTGTTGTTGTCATTGATGTCAACATATCCCTGTGTTTCTTGTGCTCCTGTGTTCTAGAGAGTTGGTTTGGTTGTAGATATGTTGATGTGGATTAATGGGTTTTGAGATACTTATCTCTAGTTGATTCAGTCTAAGTTTCAGTGTTCTAGAAGGTGATTTGATCCAGTTATGTGATATGATGTGATGATTGGTTTATTTGTTGGTTTTGTATTGCAGAGTTGTGATTTCAGGTGTGTCTTGCTCCAAAATTGATTCTTTATGTTGTGCGGATTTTGAAGAGTGTTTGGGTGGTTCATGATTTGAAACTTCACAATCGTATATTTCAATTTGTTGAGCTCCGGTGAAAATGATGATGATTCTAGTTATCCAAGTTGTTGCGGTTGTTGCAAAGGAATTCATGTTGCTTGTTGATCTTCTTTGATCATGTTCTATACATTTTGGTGGTCCGCATTGATCATGGTGCACGTTATTGAAGATTTTATTGGTCTGGTGGTATTCTTCTTGTTATATGACTTTCTAGCTGACCCGATGGTTGTTGTGTGTAGCGGATGATCTTGGTGTAATATTTGGTGGTGTTGTGTGTTCGAGGATTTGATTTGGGTTCATGTTATGTCCAAGCTGACATTGTATTGGTCCACATATGGATTCATGTATCGTGTGATGTAATTTTGTAATTAGGTCTTATTTGTTGAGCCGACCTTGAGGTTAAGGTTGTTGATTTGTATAAATAAGTGTTGTAATCATTTAAGTTGTGTATCTATGTGTGTGAATACTTCAATGGTAGAGGAGGAAAGCGCAGAAGTGTGAAAGAGTGTGCAGAAGTTTTGCGAGCAAAGTTTGAGTATATGTGCTTAACTGGAACTGTGATCAAGAATTTGGAGATGCTATTCTTTCAGTTCATGCAATTCGGATTGTTGTCTGATCTTTGTAAGGCAGTGATCCTTCCCAGGGTTGTAGCCCTTTATTGTTTTTGAGCAGTGAGCTCTAGGCAGTGTGCATGAATGCATGTGCATTCCCCATTGTAATATTTACACATACACATACTACTACAAAGCATTATCATATTTTTTTCCTTGACTGGGTTTTCGACATCAAAAATTTGTGTGTTATGTGTGTTGTTGATGTGTTGTTTATCTTTGTTGTTATTGTTCTTGATCAGATCTGAAGTTGAGATTAATTTGTTTAAGTTTGGTGAAAATTGATTCACCCCCCCTCTCAGTTTTTTTGCATTGTTGTTGCCAACAATTGGTATTAGAGCGAGATCCTCTAGAAGAAGCTTGACCGCTTGAGGAGATTCAGGATGGCAACTGTTGTTTTTAAGAAGGAGACTCTAAGATTTGATGGAAATAATTACATTATATGGAAGAATCAGATGGAGGTTCACTTGAATTATCTTGGAGAAGATTACTGGAACATCACAAAGAATGCCTACAATGTTCCTCAGAATGGTCTTGTTATTGCAGCTGAGATCAAGGATGTTGAACATAATATAAGAGCTAAAGAAGCATTGAAAAGTGCTTTGATTGATGCATAGATGACTAATGTGATGGGATTGAAGACTGTTCATGAGATTTGGGAGAAGCTAGAAACCTTCTATGAAGGAGATAAACATGTGAAAGTTGCTAAATTACAGAGTTTGAAAGGAAAGTATGAGTTGCTAAGAATGGAAGAAGATGAGAATATTTCATCCTTTATGGCTAAAGTGAATGATCTTGTGTTGAACATCAGATGTGTCGATGGAGTTCTTGAAGAAGATGAGATTGTAGCTAAAGTGATGAGATCATTGCCTCTTGCTTATAAACACAAAGTTGTTGCTATTGATGAGATCCAGACTGTGTCAACTTTGACAAGAGATATGTTGGTTGGTAAGCTTGTTGCTTTTGAATTGAGAAACTTGGTGAATCACATGGAAAAGATAAGACTGCATTTAAAGCTACTATATCCAAGAAGCAGAAGTGTGATCTAGGAGAGAGTTCAACTAGGGTTTCCAGATATGAAAGAGAAATGAGAGAGATGGAAGAACAGGAAAAAGAATTGGAAAAGCTCGAAGCACTTATTTCCAGAAGATTACCTAAGGGAGCCAATAAGTATGAAGGGAAGTTACATTTGAAATGTTTTTCATGCAATAAGATAGGTCATTTTGCTTCTAGGTGTCCTGAAAGAGAAGAAAGAGTGTCAAAGTATGATAAGCCTTACAAGCCTAATCGCAAGTATAGATATCAGAAGAAATGTTATTATGTTGTTGATGAAGGTGTGACAGATGATGAGCATGAGAAAGGGAATTCAGAAGATGAATTTGTGTTCATTGCTATCAAGGAAGATGATCCAGTACCTGTTGACTCTACAAGTTGCATTATTGAAGAGAAAGCCTTAGCTGCTAAGATTGAACGGAAGGATGAATGGGTGATTGACAGTGGTTGTTCACATCACATTGTTACTAGTTATCAAATTGCCATTAGTTTCATATCCAAAGTCATACTATATTCTAGTCGGTTAGTATTACCAAATCATGCAGTCGGTACACACAGAGAAGTCGGTATGAACAGTCTAGTCGGTTACAAAAGAAAGCAGTCACAGAATGCAGTATTCACCGAGTTGTTTACCAAGTAAAGTTTCATGCCTACCGAGTGGTAAAGTTAACTCATTGAGTTGATATTCACCAAGTGAAACGTTTTACCAGATACATTGAACCTAGACATGCACATGAAAACGTGTTACAAGATCGAGGCACATCTAACCGTTTTTGCATTGGGAATTGCATTAGGAGATTGTGTATGATTACAAGGTCAATCTAACCAATGAGATATTTTGTTTAGTTATTCATTCAAAGAATCTTTTTGTAAGATCGAAGCAATGAATCAGATCACCGTTGTAAGAGATCTATTTATACAACATGATTCTAGGGTTAGATATATGAGATGCAATGAGATAATAGTGTGTATGCATAAAGGAAGACTGTTACAGAGACACAAAGAGGTCACCAAGAAGGTTATCAGTGAATAGTCGAAGAACAGAGTAAACAGAAGCGTTTACCGAGTTTCATTATGGGTTACCGAGGTATGCTACAAGCTAGGTAATCTTATTCAGAGCACATAGAATCTGCTTTAGCATTTCAGATGTAAAGTTGCAGATATTTGTAATGATTTTATTGTAATATTTTGAAGTTGTAAGAGAAACCTTTAATAGGGTAAAAGACTCTAACCAAGTCTATAAATTGTAAATCCTTTAACCAGGTGCTACATTTATATAGTGTTGTAAAAATCCTTTTGTAAGGTAGATCTAACTGATCTTGATACTCCTAACAGGGTAAGCTATCAGAAATAGCTAAATGTAGCTCTAGCTGAGCATTCTTTATTATTGTAGTAGTGAAGTCGTGGGTGCCATCCCCACCGCAGTTTTTCTCTCTAACCAAGAGTTTTTGCGTGACCAAAATATATGTGTTATGGAGTGAATCATGTATGATTGTTAGCTGTTGATTATAGTTTTATTTTATGTTACTGCACTATTCTGTCTATGCATAACAGTAAGGTTATTATTAGAGAAAAGTTTTGGAGTACTGATTCACCCCTCCCCTCTTAGTACATTAGCTTTATATATTGGGCCTAACAATTGGTATCAGAGCTTGAATCTTGGAAAAGGGTTTAACTACCTAAAGAGAAAGATCTTAGAAATGGAAGGCTACAAACAATCTCAGAGGATTGTGCATCTTCAAGAAGAGTTGGATAATGCAAATCAAGTGATTGCAGACATGCAGAGGCAAATGCAAAAATCTCTGAAAGTAAGGAGAAGATTATCTGATGACTTGCAAGATTCTTAAGAGCTAGTAGAACAAATCGAGACATCATCTAAGAACAATATATCTGAAGAGACTGAAGAAATGATTGGAATCTTGAAAGAAAAGAACAAAGCATTGGCTGATCAACTAAAAGCAATGAAAAGAGAACATGAACATTTCAGTACACAAATGACTCAAAATCTAGATGCATTAAGGATAGCTGAGGATAAAGCAAGAAATCTACAAAGAGAGAAACAACAACTTGACGCTCTAGTATCTGAAAAGGATGATGAAATCATAAGGTTAATTGGTATTCAACAAAATATGGCAGATCAACTAGGCTATGCACATCATGAAGCAATTCTGAAGAATGATAAAAATCAATCATTGAAACTTGAAGTATCAAGGTCGATTGGTGAACTTGAAATAGAAAAGAAATCCAAAGAATCATTGGAGAAAAGTTATGAAGCATCAAAGATGTTGGATGAGCAACTGAATAAAAGAAGACTCTACAAAGATGGAGGACTCGGTTACAAAGGAAAAGACTCTACCGAGAAAGGAATTCATACTACCGAGAGGAGAATCATCAAAACAAGCTAGAAAAAGGAATAACATCAAAAGGAAGAAGCCTATTTGCTACTACTGTGGAAATCAAGGTCATACTGCCAACATATGCCAGATCAGAAAAGGTAAGCAACCGAATATCTCTAAGTCCAATGGATATTGTTATAATTGCAATAAATATGGTCACACACCTAATCAATGTAGGACAAAGTCTATTAACAACTATCAGAAGGCAAAATTCAAAGGGTTCTGTAAAAACTGCAATAGATATGGACATAATACCGAGAAGTGCTGGTTTAAGCAAAAGAACTACATGAAGTATCCACACCGAGCAAACACTGGAGGTTACCGAACTCACACAGATCCTTACCGACAATATGCAACAGTACCATGGGATTACAATACAAGGATATGCTGCGAATGTTGTGGAAGATATGGACATATAAGTGCCAACTATTTTATAAGATTTGGAATGAACAACCGAAGATCATGGAGAAATCCTGGTATGGCATGTTTTCATTGTCACAAAGCTGGACATTTAGCTGGAGATTGCAGAGATCAATCGAGAAGAGACACTGAAGAGATAAAAGAAAAATTCAAGATTATTTCGAAAAAGAAAGAAATTATGTCTGATGAAGAAAGCACCTTACCTACCAAGTTAGGTGCACCTATTTCAAATTAGTCAAGAAAAGGTATGAAGGGACTGCATTCTTTAAAAGTTGAATCATAACAGTTCCTATTCTTGTCGCGTCCTAAAATTGCGACACTTGCAATTTCGACTGCATTTCGGTCTTCACGATGGCGATGCAACACGCAACTTGAATGGAGACCCCGAAACCTGATTATGACACTGAAAACTGCATTTTCTTGCACCCTAGCCTGAACCTCCTTTGCACCCTGCTGTCCCGGGAGGTGGGACCAGGGCGCCCAGCGCCCTGGTCCCTGGGTCCTATTTTGGGCCCGGTCTCTTTTGGACTTCGGGTCTTTTTGTTTGCAAATTGGAAAATTATCTTTCCTGGTCGGCCTAAGGTCGGGAAAATCAGTCTATCAGCCCTAAATGACAAGTATATAAACTACATTGTCCTCTCCCATTTGGGTAAGGAGGTCACATGTGTACAAAGCGTGGAAACTATACTCAAGCATTCAAGCATTCAAGCATTCAAGCATTCCTTCAAGCAATTGATCATTTCAAGTCTCCATTCAAGGCTAAGTGTTGCATTCAAGACAAGGATTCAACCATTGAAGAGGAGATCACTTACAACATACTACAACAACATACAACATCTATACCTTCGCACATAAGGATACAAACATCCTTAGAACAAGGTATTAGTACTTGTTTTACAGTCATTTACATTTACAGCACTTGCTCATTTCTTGGTTAATTCCAAAACCGGGGTTTGACCTAAAGGCAAACCCCTAATCCCTAACCCCCCAATCATCTTCGCGTTTTTGTGTGTAGGTTGCAGGTACGCAGCTGAAATTGAAGATCTGGAATCCTTGTGCAGAGACGAACAGATCCCCCTTCGTTTCGCGGATTTTTCGGAGGACCGTGGCGCTGGGCGCCATTGTCCCAACAACTTTCGCTCAAATTTGCAGGACAGCGCCGTATCGACATTTTACTGCTAATTCCAGGTCCGCAGCTTCATACTGTATCCCTATCTCAGTTTATAAGCGAATCTTTCTCACTTTCTATGCATTCCTAGCTTAATTCTTCTATCAACATTCTTTACAAAAGAGGGTAGCCTTGCTGTCATAACCCTTGAAACTCATTTAGCATCCAATCTTGCATTGCGTGGGATTGAATCTTGTGGGTTTCAACCCCTCTTTTGAATGTAAAGTCTCTCCCCTAAGTGAAAACCATCAACCCTAGTGAATCTCCCTTCTCTCTCCTTGGAGTTGGAAGAGGGGAGAGCAACTAGGGTTCGATCGCGATTTTCCGCTTTACAATTCTATTATGTACAAAATTCAAAATCTGCATAGTTAAGATGCAATTAGTCAGTTTATATACTATACAGGAAACCTGTCAAGTCAGTGTATACAGGAAACCTGTCAAGTCGGTTAATGAAGCTAACTTGGGTACTCGGTGAAAACAAAAAATGGAGTAAATCGGTAAAAGGTGAACCAAGTGCATTTAATATCTTGACCTAACTTGCACGGAGCCCGATAAGGTATTTTTGAGTACTTAAAAGTGTTTTCGCGGTCATTTTCATTCACCCAAGTTTTTGAGAAGCAGAGCAGAGCGAATCAAAGCGATCAAACTTCATTCAGAGCGAATTTCAAGGTATTTACATCAATCTATTCACACTATTTAGCTAGTTTCTGATCTAGTCAAATTGCTATTGTCTACCGAGTGTGAAGAGTAAGTCACTTGTAAACCCTAAGGATAACTTGTCGAATCTTACTTGAGATCTACCATGGTGCCCAAGATCCAAGACTCTGTAGTTGTCCAAAATGTGGAGAAGCCCTCGCTGAAATATTCCCTAACTCCTAAAGTTGCCTCAGAACCGGATGATAAAACTGCATTTTCACTCATCCCGGATCGAATCTTGTTGGTAGAAGATGTCAGATTATTTACCAAATGTCATGTTGAGGAACTCGGTCATGTAGAGATTAGTGACACATATGATGAACTGTGCACTGATGGCAAACTGGATAATAAATTTGAGCATATCAGAATCAAGGGATTAACTGAAGCCCTAGTCTATCCCCATGTGTTCAAACCCCAATGGGTTAAGTATGTATTGAGTAGAGTACATGATGATTTCATGTGGCTACAAGAGCAACCATTCAAGATCATGAAGGAAATCATTCACTTGATCACCGGATATCCCATCTATGATCATGCTCGTGCACAGAAAATGATATCACAAAAGGAGCTAACCAGTCTAATCGGAGTGGAATCCGATTACCGAGGACTAAAATTGAATAATGTCACTGATGCTGAACTAAAATTTGCAATCAGAGTTATTGGTTACTGTTTCTTCCAATCTGCAAGGGAAAATAGTGTACCATGTGCTGCAGTGGACCTGGCCTACAAAATAGTAAAGAAGGGAATGAAAGTAGACTTATGTGAAGTGCTACTAAAGAACTTATTTGAGAACCTGAACACAATAAGGAAGCTGAAGAAGAACAACTTGGCAAACACACTAAAGTTCGGTTCACTACTTGTATGTATGTTTTTCTATTTTGAGAAGTTCTTTCCTTTAGTCAGTAAAGTAGTATGGGAGCTACACCGACCTATCACCCATCAGATCAATGACTACATCAAGAAGTTAGGAGATAACTTTAATGATATCATGGATGATTACTTTAGCAAATTCTAAGAGAAAATGCACAATAGGTACAAGATCCCACCACAGTTGGTCGAAAAATACAAGGACACTATATGTTTTGAAGTCGACACTGATTATTGTTATGTAAATGTTGTTGAACCGAGGATTTATTCGTTGCAACCAATGGGTTATGAAATTGATTATGATATCACACAACAAAAAATTGATGCCTATTTATCACCGCCAAGGCATACAACTGAACTAAGGTATGGAACCTATGAAGAGGTGAAGGAGAAAGTAAAAATGAGCATTGTAGTTCCTAAGGCTACAAGAAAAGCTACAAAGATGATAAAGGCTTTATCTAATAAATTCGGAGAAGAATCGTCCTCTACACATGTCAAAGGCAATCTTGCCATAACCGAGGAAGAATCAGAAGCACAGGAGGCTGCAATAACATTAAGCACAGAGTTGCCAAAGGGAAAAGTTATAAAAAGAAAGAAACAGGACATCACAAAGGTCCTACTGACTCCACCAACAAAGAGACCCAACACTAGAGCATCAACTGCATCACCGAGCAAGAAACAAAAGACTGTTGCCATTCCTAAGGTAACTAAGACTTACAAGAAATCTACTCGGAGACTCATTTTGGAAAAAGAGTCGAGTGATACAGAGTCTGATGAGGCAAACAAATTCCAGGTTGTGAAAAGCAAAAAGGTAAACATTCACAGTGTTGAAAACTTTTGTGCCAATCTTAAAGAATATGGTGGATTTGCAGGATTCAGATATGTTAAGTATGAGTCTAGGAATAATGATGAGAAACGACAGATTGAAGAAGCTGTCATATGTACACTTCTAAAGTTTTGGTTAGCACCATTAGAACTAGCAAAGTCACTTCTGAGTGAACTCTACTCACATATTGACAATAGATGGAAATATGCAATGGATTCGAAGAGACAAATAAGAGAAAGAAGTCTAGTCCATCTATTTCCTGACATATCCGTAGCTGAAATCAAGGAGCATTTGTCCACATACAATTCAAAATTTCTTGTGAAACAGAGAGCCTTAAAATTGATGAATGGGCTATATATTGATGTAGAAAATGAGACTAAAGCCAAGTGGCAGGAGATCTTCAAACAAAAGGATGTCGATGAACAATCTCAAATTGAAATTGTTGATGTCACCGAGCAAGATCCATATGTCACCGAGCAAGGTCCAGACCTAGTTGACACTATACAAATTGATGAAGATGTAATGGATGAAGCAACACCTGAGCTGGAAATGATTAAAGGCACCACTTATGCAAAACTTGTCTCTAGTGAATCTGTCTTAGAACAAGTTCAGCCTTATCTGTCGGTGAAGCCACCAGTCACAACCAAATCTCCCAAGGACATTGAGCAAGCTACCAAAGACAACAAATCTGAAGCTGCAGGTGACACAACCCAAGATCAAACATCTCAAGCACAAACAAGCACTGCAAATATTCCAACTGAGATCCCTAGCACCGAACCACCCAAAGACACTGCAACTGCTACAGGTACAGACTAAAGTGTCACATCTACCAAGCAACCTACCGAGGGTCAGCAAGACTCACAAGCACTTGTCTTAGTGCCACAGACCAAAGGAAAAGAGAAGAAGGTGAGAAAGCATTGTTTTAAATTTGACTTAACTAAACCGATCATGTTGCCCAATGTAGACATTTCCAAATTGAAAGGGCAAGCACTCACTGAATTCGGTGAACTATGCAAAGAAAAGTCCGAATAGGAGAAGCAACTGGCAATACAGAAAAAGAACAAAGTACTTCAGAAGGTTAGGACACTACTCACAGAAATGCTACCATCAGCAATAGTGTCAACTGATGCAGCCATCCATATTCAGTTGGATGAACTCCTTAATCAGATTGAAACATCTGGAGTTGATGCCTCTGAGTACCTAAGCAAGCTCAAGGATAAAGAGCTCACAACAAAAATGATAGAGGAAGTCCAAAAATCAATTGTTGTTGGCAAGGTAAAACTTGTCAAATTCATTGCTGAGTTGTCCCCTCAACTCAAGCACATTCTTTATTTATTCCAGAAATTGTGTACATTCTCTTTATTTATTAAAGACATCAAAAATAAAACTGATGCAATTGAGAAAGAGATCACCGATCTCTCATCTAAGTTGACCACTGAGCCTAATTCAGTTCAGAATTTTTACAAAAAGCTACAACAGCTCATGGCTCAACAGTTAGAACTGAGGAATGAAGAGCATAAAATTAGGATGGATATAATGACCCTTCAAACATTATTCCTTCCTCATCTCTCATCAATACAGGAGCAGCTCAACCGAGCTACAAGCTTATCAACTACACAAGAGGGAAGCACTCTTGATGGCTTGATATCACTCTTATCTGATATTCAAGCTCAGAACTCCTTAATGGAAAGTCTCAAGGACTCACTCTCAGTCGCCCTCACCGACGCCCGGACCAAGTATAAGACTATTTTTGATCAATTACCGCCTCCGGATGGAAATTAAGTTTTTAATGTTTGTCAAAAAGGGGGAGTAATATTATGTTACTACATAGAGGAAAGCCCAGCAAAGGGGGAGTAATTCTACACTTCGAGAGTAGTACAGTTTTGATAACACAATTTTGAGTATTGTATACAAGGGGAGTATACCGAGCAGAATATACAGAGCATTCATAGCACACAAGTACAGAACAAAACCGAACATGCAACATTTAGAGTTATGTACAGAATAATGATAAGGGGAGTATATCTGCATATACTATTGACTATTGTACATATTGTCAAGTATAGTCATTTTGACAAGTATATAGTTTTTGAGTTATGACTTTGTAAGTAGTTTTTGTCAAAGATCTCAACTAATGTCAAAAGGGGAGATTGTTACTACTTATCAATTTGCCATTAGTTTCATATCCAAAGTCATACTATATTCTAGTCGGTTAGTATTACCAAATCATGCAGTTGGTATACACAGAGAAGTCGGTATGAACAGTCTAGTCGGTTACAGAAGAAAGCAGTCACAGAACGCAGTATTCACCGAGTTGTTTACCGAGTAAAGTTTCATGGCTATCGAGTGGTAAAGTTAACTCATCGAGTTGATATTCATCGAGTGAAATGTTTTACTAGATACATTGAACCTGGACATGCACATGAAAACGTGTTACAAGATCGAGGCACATCTAATCATTTTTGCATTGGGAATTGCATTAGGAGATTGTGTATGATTACAAGGTCAATCTAACCAATGAGATATTTTGTTTAGTTATTCATTCAAAGAGTCTTTTTGTAAGATCGAAACAATGAATCAGATCACCGCTGTAAGAGATCTATTTATACAGCATGATTCTAGGGTTAGATATATGAGATGCAATGAGATAACAGTGTGTATGCATAGAGGAAGACTGTTACAAAGACACAAAGAGGTCACCAAGAAGGTTATCAGTGAACAGTCGAAGAACAGAGTAAACAGAAGGGTTTACTGAGTTTCATTATGGGTTACCGAGGTATGCTACAAGCTAGGTAATCTTATTCAGAGCACATAGAATCTGCTTTAGCATTTCAGATGTAAAGTTGCAGATATTTGTAATGATTTTATTATAATATTTTGAAGTTGTAAGAGAAACCTTTAACAGGGTAAAAAACTCTAACCAAGTCTATAAATTGTAAATCCTTTAACCAGGTGCTACACTTATATAGTGTTGTAAAAATCCTTTTGTAAGGTAGATCTAACTGATCTTGATACTCCTAACAGGGTAAGCTATCAGAAATAGCTAAATGTAGCTCTAACTAAGCATTCTTTATTATTGCAGTAGTGAAGTTGTGGGTGCCATCCCCACCGTAGTTTTTCTCTCTAACCAAGAGTTTTTGCATGACCAAAATATATGTGTTATGGAGTGAATCATGTATGATTGTTATCTGTTGATTATAGTTTTATTTTATGTTACTGCACTATTCTGTCTATGCATAACAGTAAGGTTATTATCAGAGAAAAGTTTTGGAGTACTAATTCACCTCTCCCCTCTCAGTACATTAGCTTTCTATATTGGGCCTAACACACATCACAGGTGATAAAGATAAATTTGTGAATATGGAGAAGTATGATGGCGGTGTAGTAAGATTTGGAGACAACAAATCTTGTGTAATCCATGGTAGAGGTTCTATTTCTCTTGATGGTAAGCATAATATTGATGATGTTATATATGTTGAAGGCATGAAGCATAATCTTTTGAGTGTTGGATAGATGGTTGATACGGGATATGATTTACAATTCAAGAATGGGAAATGTAAGATCTTGAATAGCTCCAGTATAGAAATTGCATCAGGAACTAAAACTAAAGGTAATATCTTTCATATGAATGATGGTGAGAAAAGTTGCTTGATTGCTCAGATTGATGAGATTTGGTTGTGGCATAGAAGGATGTGTCATGTTAACTTTGACTGCATAATTAAGATAAGTTCTACCCAAGCTGTTAGAGATCGGCCTAAGATAGTGAAGCTTACTAATCCGATGTGTAAACAATGTCAATTGGGAAAGCAAACAAGAATTTCATTCAAGAGAAAATTTTATACATCTAATGGGTTATTAGATCTTGTGCATACTAATTTATGTGGACCTTCTAGGGTGAGATGCTTGCAGGGTGAGAGATACTTTATGTTGTTGAATGATGACTATTCTAGAATGATGTGGGTCACTTTTCTAAGGGAGAAATTTGAAGCCCTGGAAAAAATTAAAATATTCAAAGCTAGAGTGGAGATAGAGACAAGATTGAAGCTGAAGTGTCTAAGATCTGGTAGAGGAGGAGAATTCACTTCCAGTGAGTTTAATTCCTTTTGTGAAGAGCATGGAATCAGGAGACAACTATCTGCTCTGCGGACCCCCTAGCAGAATGGAGTTGTTGAAAGGAAGAACAAAAATGTTTTGGATGCTACTAGAGCCATGATGATTGAAGGAAATGTTTTGCATATCTATTGGAGAGAAGTTGTTAGCACTATTGTGTACACATTCAATGGGGTGCATATAAAAGGTGATTTTGGTAAGACCCCTTACGAGTTAGGGTTTGGTCATGTTCCTACACATAGATATTTCAAAATCTTTGGAAGCAAATGTTATATCAAAAGAGATGAGGATATAGGAAAATTTGATGCAAAATGTGATGAAAGAATCTTTTTTGGATATTCTACTAAGAGAAAGGCCTACTGATGTTACAACAAAAGACTATGAAAAATAGTGGAAAGTGTAAATGTGAAGGTTGATGAGAGTCATGAGAAGCAAATCAAAGCATGCGGATATGACTCTGATAATCAGGATGTTACTTCAAAGAAATTGCAGACTCCGAATATGAAACAAAGTGATCTGGAAGAGACAGTTAATTTAGATGTTGTTGGCAGTGAAGAAGTTTAAGAGACTAAAAACTATGAACAATCAGAAAACCCCCAGGCATGTAAGATTAAATCATTCAGAGAATCAGATTATTGGTGATAAAAATAGAGGTGTGATGACTAGGAGAAGAATTTTTGTTGAAGAAACATGTTTGTTTTCCAAAATTGAGCCTAAAGATGTTGCTAAAGCTTGTGAAGATGAAAATTGGGTAAAAGCCATGGAATAAGAGTTAAATTAGATTGAAAAGAACAATACATGGGAACTTGTTCTGAGACCTAAAGACAAGAATGTAATTGGTACTAAATGGGTGTTCCGGAATAAACTGAATGAAGATGGAGAAGTTGTTAGAAATAAAGAAAGACTGGTATGTAAGGGATATTCACAAATGGAAGGTATTAATTTTGAGGAAACTTTTGCTTCAATAGCTAGAATTGAAGTTGTTAGATTATTTCTTGCATATTTTTCTCATAAGAAATTCAAGGTATATCAGATGGATGTGAAGTCAACCTTTTTGAATGGTGAATTGGAAGAGGAAGTATACATGGAGCAACCAGATGTATTTTCATTGACAGATGAAGGAGACATGGTATGCAAATTGAAGAAAGCATTGTATGGACTTAAACAAGCCCCTAGAGCTTGGTACACTAGATTGGACATGTATTTGATGAAGTTGGGATTTTGTAAAGGTACTGTTGATAGTAACTTATACTTCAAGATTGATAATGATAATATTTTGATTGTTGAAGTCTTTGTTGATGACATTATTTTTGGAGGAGATGATGATTTGAGTAAGAAGTTTGATGATGATATGAAAAAAGAGTTTGAGATGTCTATGATAGGTGAGGTGAAATTCTTTCTGGGATTGCAAATTGCACTAATTGATAGAGGCATTTTCATATCTCAATCAAAGTATGTGAAGGAATTACTGAAGAAGTTTGGGTTAGATGATTCCAAACCTATTGGAACTCCTATGGTGACTGGATGCAAAAAGACAAAAGATGATGAATCTTCGAAGGCTAACCAGACCCTATATAGATCTATGATTGGTGGACTGCTATATTTGACTTAGACTAGACTTGACATTATGAATGAACTGTATGTCTTGTTGCAAAATTCTAGACTGGTCCTAAGGAAGTCATGTTGTTGATGTGAAGAGGATATTCAGATATTTGAAGGGAACAATTGATTATGGTTTGTGGTATTCGAAGAATGATGATTTCATTTAAAGTGCTTATACAGATGTTGATTGGATATGTGATGTTGATGACCAGAAGAGTACTACCGGTGGAGAATTCTTTTTGGGAAAGAAGTTGATTTCTTGGGCAAGTAAGAAGCAAGATGATATTTCTCTATTGTAGAAGCTGAATACATTGCTTCTACTAGAAATTGTACTCAGGTAATTTGGATGAAGCAGATGTTGAAGGATATTAGAGTTGTTTATAATGAGCCTACTATTATATATTGTGACCATTTAAGTTTTATCAATATCTCTAAGAATATGGTGTTGCATTCTAAGACAAAACATATATTCAATCAAGTTTCATTTCTTGAGAGAGAAGGTGCATGAGAAAGAAGTCAGATTGGAGTATGTATCTACAAAGGAATAGATTGTAGATATCTTCACGAAGCCTTTGCCTACAAATACATTTGTATATCTGAGAGAGAAGTTAGGAGTGATTGCCCCTTCTGGTGTGAACTAGATGCATTGAGATGCACCAATCCGGTGGACTTCATAGTCTTATCCTGATATTTGGATTAATGAGTGGGTGTTGCTACTCAGAGGGAGTAGTCAGTGTGTAGTTCAGTTGTTCAATGTGTATCTTAGGGGGAGAGATTATCTAGTAAGAAGGATAGAATAATGATTTGTATGTGTCTTTGGCATTGTTGTGAAAGGGGGAGAGATGCATGTGAAAAACTGTCTTATCTATCTAGATTGCTATGTGTGTATGATCTCAAGGGGAGATTGTTGGAGTTGATTTCTTTCTTTGCATTGATTGTTTTTCACATTCATATGTTTCCATCAATGCCAAAGGGGGAGATTGTTGGATATTAGAGTTGTTGGACTGTGTTGTTGTCATTAATGTCAACATATCCCTATGTTTCGTGTGCTTTCGTGTTGCACAGAGAGCTGGTTTGGTTGCAGATTTGTTGATGTGTATTAATGGGTTTTGAGATACTTATATATATTTGATTCAGTATGAGTTTCAGTATTTCGGAAGGTGATTTGATCGAGTTATGTGATATGGTGTGATGATTGGTTTTTTTGTTGGTTTTGTATTGCAGAGTTTAATTTAAGTGTGTATTGCTCTGGAATTGATTCTTTATATTATGCAAATTTTGGAGAGTGTTTGGGGCATTCATGTGTGTCCTCAGTTTGGGTGGTTCATGATTTGGAGCTTCACAAGTGTACATTTCAGTTTGTTGAGCTCCGGTGATGAAATGATGATGATTCTAGTTATTTGAGTTGTTGCGGAGGAATTCACGTTGCTTGTTGATGTTCTTCGATCGTGTTCTATGTGTTTTGGTGATCCACATTGATCATGGCACGCATTATTGAATATTTTATTGGTCTGGTGGTATTCTTTGTGTTATACGACTTTCTGGCTGACTCGATGGTTGTTGTGTGTTGCAGATGATCTTGGCGTAATATTTGGTGGTGTTGCGTGTTGCATATAGATCATTTTTTATCCATTATCACTCATTCTTGGAGTTGTCATTCAAAAGGTCAGTTGCTCAATGATTTGAGAGCAACTATTGACTTGAGGAATCCTATGAGATAGAGAACAATGAGACACCTTTTGAAGGATTTTCTTGTTTAACTAGTTTACCAAGTTAGTCTTTATATCTAATGTTTCATTGGTATGTTTAGTTTATTGTCTTTATGATTAATCAACTGACACCACTATTCTGGCATACATTTTTGGTGCCCACTGTGGGGCCCGTCCCCAAATTTCTAATCATTTTGTATGCAGGTTAAAGAAAAATTCTCAAAAGAATCCTAGAATAGCACATCTGCAAGTCATTTTAGCGCATATAACTCATTTTCCAGCACATTTGTCCTATACTCTAGCACATCTGATAGATACATCAGCATGTAAGAATCCTATTCTAGTGCATAATGATTCAATCTGTCTTTTAGCGCATCAGACCATCAATATAGTGCATATGAGTTACAGAGTGGCGCATTTACTTCAAAAAATAATGCGTAGATTCCATCTTTTAGCACATTTGTTCTTAATTCTAGTGCATGAGTGACAAATAGAGAAATTTTGTAAGACGAAAAAAATGAAAAGCTTAGGCTTGTCAACCCACAATCTTCACTGACTTTTTCAATAGGTTTTTGTAGGAGCTAATGTTAGTTGCAGGTCCAAAGGAGATAGATTAAGTTCTTACTTAATTTTTCAAAGTTTTCATCTAAAGATAAAAAGAACTTCATCTCTCATTTGGTGTTTAAAAATAATCTTGTGCTTTCTTGTAAAAGGTTAAAATGAACAAACAAATCTTTCCTTTCTTGCAAGTTAGTTCACATTTCTTTTGGTGTAGTTAAAAAGAACAAGACAAAATTTTATTTTTGCTACAAGAGGTGTAAAAGATGACAAGACACATTTCCTTTACAAAGTAACAAAGAACAAGCCATATTAGTCAAGTTTTGAGTCTTGATTTTCTTGCAAAAATCTTTTAAATTTTTTCTCAAGGATCATCGTTGCATTTTGTGATTCACAATTTCCTTTTGTTGACCAAGTTTTATTCCAAAAAACTTTTCAAAAGTTCAAACATTGTGATTTTGGGCTTAAAAAGAACAATTCATCATTGATATCTGGGATAAAAAGAACACTATGCTTGTTGGAGCAACATCTCCAAATAGAACTTAGATCACATGGGATATTGGCATGAAAAGAAAGCTTGTTTGTTGTGTTTTGAAAGTGATAGGTATATTCTCTCCCCTTAATTGGGTGATCAAAAAAATAAACTCACTCTTTTCCTTTCTTTCATTTCTTGCAACTAAAGATAAAACCTTTAGTAGGCCTACCCTCCTGAGAAGCCCATAAGGTCAGTGAGAGGGGAACGACCTAAGTGACAATGACTAAAGCCAAGTAATCCAATCCACTATAAACAAATGTATCTGTGATGAAAGTTGCAAGCGACGAGTGTTACATGTTGTCATAAAGGCGTTATGTCTTCCTTAGTGCCTATATGGTGCGTAAAAACGTGTAGAGCATAACCTCTACAAGTTGGGAGACATCCTTTAACGAAGTGAAAAATGTTGTTGATTATGACCACTCGAACGAAAGCCATACTAGAAAGCTTTAAGAAATAGAAGCCAAACCGAGTCAATAACCAGACATTATAATATTCAAAGTGCAAGGGTGGGGAAGAATCTGCCCCCAAGACACCCACCATATGACTCCCAAGATAACAATCCACTTGAGAAGCAATTTTCTTTGGGTTAATTTCTAGAAAAAGGCAAAAACATGGGCACCCCTTTGGGTGTGACACGACTATGTGAGCTAAAGGAGTTCCAAGATGTGGGCTTTGGTATTATAATGACCTTTTGACCTTAAGGGTGAGTCTGATTGGTGTGACTTTTTGTTCAAACCAGTGAGAAACAAAAGGGGATTTGAAAATATCCTATCAAACATACACTCAATGTTTAGATTATAAAATAATATGTCTTCTTTGCTTGTTGTGGTGTTTTCAAATCATTTTTCAGAAGATCATCTATCAAACATTCGGTTTTCTTTTAAAAAACACAAGTTAATTTTATCAAAATTATCAATCAGAGTAGTTTAGCGCATAAACAGAGCAGTTGAGCACATTGAACCATCATCATATCACTTCCAATCCATTTGGTAGCGCTTAGGAAGAAAATATTAGTGCATGAACTACACATACTAGCGCATATAACTCAGTCGGGTTTTCAAAACTTTAATGATCAAATTAGAGCATTCATAGAACATTTTAACGCTTGCAGAGGACAACATAAAGCTTGCAGAGAATCAGTATAATGCATTAAACTCAAATTTTTAGCACGTGCTCTATCTTTTTTAGCACATCAAAAGAAAAACATTTCAAACAGAAAGCAAATTAGCGACTTTTTCAGGAAAATAAAAACGTTTTCGGATACCCTTTTCAGAGTTGTTTTTTTCAGTCATCAGAAACATCAATTTCAATTTAGGAGGATCAGGTTACAAGTATCATTTTTTAACTAAACTTAGATCAATAAAAAAAGGTGCAATTATCGTTCTAATCTTTAGTTGAGTTTCATTTGTCAGGATACATCATCCTTCATCACAAAACAAAGCTTAAAATCAGATTACCTTAGTCTTATCAATAGGAAGGATCTTTCCTATTTTTTGACTTAGGTATCATGTCATCCAATTAGCACTTACAATAATGGTCAAAGTTTAAAATATTCACTTATATGACCATTCCTCATCAATCAAGGGAAAAAAACTTAGTCAAAAGGCAATTCTCAAAAGGAGAAGATTTCTCTACCTAAACTACAAACTCTTGCTAAAGCACTGCACCTTCTTACACCGTTTATGTAATTATCTACACAGTCACTGAACTGAGTTTGACAAAGAGTCATTGAAAACACATGCCTTTCAACAAAGATCTGTATTATCACAACATCTCAATAAAGGAGGAAAAATCAACTTGGCTTATTTGCCTCCACAAATAATTACCTATTGAGCTATGAACTAATCATTCACATGCTAGTTGTAACTCAAGCTCAAAAGCGTAGAGAATAGGAAATACAATCACAACTGATCATGGAGCGTAGATGAACAAACCCCTTTAACATGTACCTAGATGCTAGTGAACATGAAATAACTAAGGACCTGCTTCAAGAAGCCCAACAAAACCCTGGATTCCAAAAACTCATGCAGAAACTCATAGAATTCAATAAGGAAAAATACTTTCTCATGCTAGCAAGCAAAGGCGGTAAGATTCCTGTAGATTTTGATATGGACCAGCTAACACAACAACACAATAAAACAAGAGAAGAGCCAAGAATGCACAGCTATAATACCAATGACCATGATAATGACGATGAACCAAGGAACAATGATAATGGGCTCTTGATGCATTGATGCAACAAATCCAAGCTCTTTGGCAACACATGCAAGACATGCAACGGGGAACAACAAGGAGATATTCCTTAGAGGATATTTGCCCCTATCCATTCAATCGAAGCTTAAACATGATACCATTACCACCCAATTGCAAAATTCCCAAGTATGACAAATATAACGACAAACTGATCCCCAAGATCATGTAAGGGAGTTTTGCACCATGAGTTTGGAATTCACACACAATGACACCTACCTAATGTGATTATTTCCAAGAAGCTTAGGTGGACAAACCATGTAGTGGTTATCAAAGCTTACATTGGGCATTAGATCATTTGAGGAGCTAGTGAACAAATTTGTATCACAATACTCTTATAATATCAAACACGAGATAACCATGCTCGATCTTTGCAATTGATGTGGAAAAGGCAAGCAACCAATAGTCAGAGACTAAAGGTGCAGGCAAAACACCAAAAACTCTGCAAACACAAATGACAATAATCTTTGCAACAAAATAAGCTGTAAAAAACTTGCATTCTCCAATATCTCCTATGTGAGGTGAAAATGCAATTATATAGGCATATAATATGCCATGTTTGGATGATTTGGAATACCATCCAAATCTCACATGAATAACAAAACAAAAACCATCTAACAAATAAAATAACAAAATACTAACCTATGCTAACCTCCTAACAACTAGGGACTAACATATTACTTTTCACTTTTTACTTTTGTTTTTGACATTTACATAAGATAAAAGCCAATAAAAATGATACTATGCTAATAACTTATATATATCCTATGTGTGCCCTATGAATCCTGATCATTCCTCCCAACAATATTAGCATTGGACTCCAATGCCTGCAAAAGAGAAGGAAACTCCTAAGATAGCTGATGATGAGAGATCCAACGAACTTGATGTAGAAGATGACCTTGATTGGCAACAAGGTAGGAAGTGGTGGAACCATGTCATGTCTGACGAGTCTTTGTATCAAAAACTCTATCAGAATCAAGCGGAAGCTGAAAATCAAGAACAACATCTACAGGATGGCTAACATGGAGCTCAGTTTCTAGTATCGACTCATGGTAGTGCTTGAGAAGATCAACATTAATGACATCATGGATGCCCAATTGAGCTGGAAGATCAAATTAGAAAGCATTATCAGCTACCTGTTGAAGAATGGTTTAAGGCTCATAGCGAAGTGGCTTGACCTTACTATGTGCTTTCTCTTGGAAATGATGTTTGTCCAAGTATAGCCAAACTTTATCCCCAACTTGAAAAGTATGATGGATGCGATGACGATCCATTAGTTGTTTTTTCTTTTCTTGAGTCTTCTGAAGAATTTTAAATACTTTGGACTGAAGATTCTACAAATGTTGAATGAAGGCTTGGGCTTTATCTTGCTCTTTTTGAATATGCATTGTAGCTGGATACGGAAAGGATAAGGGCAACTCATATGGAGCTAAAGGCTGAAAACCAAGACATACCACAAAAGGTGAGTGACCTGTAGATGAGTGAACTGCTTGGTTGTATGCATGCTCTATGTGTGCTAGGCTCAAATCCCACTTCGCAGGAGTATTATGGTGATAAATCATCAAACTTTGTATAAGAGTTCGGTTCACAACTTCAGTCTGACCATCTGAATAAGGATGAAAGGCAGTGGAAAATTTAAGGGAAACTCCCAAAATCTTCCACAAAGATCGCCAAAAATGGCTCACAAAATGTGATTCATGATCAAAATCAATGCCGGTTGGTAAACCAAAGGATCTCCAAACAAATTCAAAGAAGAGTTTATCTAAATCATGTGCAGAACTTGTCTTGCGACATGGAATGACCTTATCCATCTTGTTGAATAGATCAACAATCACAAAACACAATCATGGTGGTGAATAGTCAATGGGAAGCCACTAATTAAATCCATAGAGATGCTCTCCTAGGGACGAGAAGGAATAGGAAAAGGAATGCTCAAGCCCATCTTTCTGTTGGTTGGTTTGGAGTGGCAACAAATTGCACATCTTTTGAGTAAATTTAAAACACCACGCTACATATGTGGACAATAAAAGAATCTCTGCAAATGGTAAAGTGTTTTTTGTTTACCAAAATGACCACCATAAAGAATAGAATGTGCCTCCTTGAGAAGTGAAACCTGGTGATCTCAAGGGAAACAAAGTTTATCCAACTTGTAGAGTAACTCTTCCTTGATATGGAAATCTTGAAAAGGTGTTAAATTGGAAGTTGAAGGATTGTGAAGACTTGTGTAGGTGACACCAAAATCAGGATCCTGAGCATATTGAGAAGACTATGTCTGAAATCTCAAATGAGAAGTGGATAATATAGTTAAAACATTTGTTGTAGGAGGCCGACTCAAACAATCTGCAACATTGTTGGTGCTCCCCTTCTTATACTTGATGACCAAGTGAACTTTGTTGTAAGTATGAAGCCCACTTCATATGCCTTTCCTCTTTAATTTTATTCTAAGATTGAAGAAATTGTAGAGGCAAGTGATCAATGTTAACAACTGTTTCTTTTCCCAAAAGATAATGCCTCCAATACTTGATGGCTTGAACCAATGCATATAATTCCTTATCATATGTAGAGTAGTTCCTTTTAGGAGCAAAAAAAGTTTCTGAATAATAGGCCACAGGATGACCATTTTGCTTCAAAACATCTCCAAGTGCATATTGTGACGCATATGTCTCAATCTCAAAAGGTTGTGAGAGATCTGGTAGAACAAGAATAGGTTCTGAACATAATTTATCTTTCAATGTGTTGAAAGCTTGAGAGTGAATTTTTGTCCACTTAAATGCAACACTGGTCTTTGTCAATTGGTGCAAAGGTGTGGCAATGTCTGAGTAATGTAGAATAAAGCTGCGGTAGAAGTTGGAAAGACGAAGAAAAATCCTCAATCAATGATATTTGAAGGAGTAGGCCACTTGAGAAGAACTTCCACTTTCACAGGGTCCACTTGAAAACCACGTGCATCAATGATGTACCCAAGATAGGATATTGATGTCTGACCAAAAGAACACTTGGAAAAGTTGGCATACAAATTGTTCTGCTGAAGAGTGTGAAGAACATGTTCCAAATGCTGAAGATGCACTTTCCAAGTCTTAGAAAATATGAGAATACCATCTAAATAGATGATAAAAAAATTGTTCAAACAATCACGAAACACATCATGCATCAATCATATGAAAGTGGTAGGAGCATTGGTGAGGCCAAATGGCATCACAAGCCACTCAAAAAGTCCCATTTTTGTTTTGAAACTCATCTTCCATGTGTCCTCTTCCTGAACTCTAACTTGGTGGTACCCACTTTTCAAATCAACCTTAGAGAAGAATTTTACACCTTGAAGTTGATCCAAAAGGTCATCAATGCGTGGAAATGGATACCAATTTTTGATGGTGATCTTATTTAATGCCCAAAAATCAATACAAAGATGCCAAGTTTCATCTTTCTTGAGCATCAATAAAATTGGTGAAGCACAAGGGGATGTACTTGGTTTAATGAAACCTTTAGACAATAAATATTGAATTTGTCTTTTCATCTCATCACTTTGAAGAATTGATTGTCGATACATTGGGGCATTTGGAAGAGATGAAGCATAGACAAAGATCAATAGAGTGACTGATTACTCTTTCTGGGGGAAGTGTTTTAGGCTCTTGAAATACATGTGAATATCTTGCAATTTTTTTTTTAATGTAGCATGTGGCTTAGACATAATGATTTTTGCTTCAGAATTTTTAGATTGTGGCCTTATAAAAATTAGTGCAAGCTCTTGTGCCTGTTGATAGCTTTTCTGGCTTGTCTGCAACTAAGTACTAGATTTTTCAGTGCTCTTAGTACATTTTATTAGGTACATCTTATTATTTTGTTGCAGTGTGTAGGTGTTATTAAAGTCATCATAATGAGCTTTCCTATCATACTAATAGGGTTTTCCAAGCAACAAACCACAACAATAAATGGTGGTCACATCACAGGTGACCTTATCAATAAACTTGGGACCAAAGGCAAAAGAGATAGTGCAAGTGTGTGTGATCAGTGAGGTTGAATCATTATCCTTCCATCCAAGTTAATATGGACGAGGATGTGGATCCATCAACAAATAAAATTTGTCAACAATGGACTTCGCAATCAAATTTTTCTACGAGCCATTGTCGATGATACAATCCACAGAGAAATTATTTGTTAAATGTGCACGAGTGACAAACAAATTGTCACATCCCCTTGAAGTAGAATGATGGTTCATTAAGGTAACCTTGTTGAGTTTACCTTTCAACTCATCATAATTCCTATCATCACCAAAAGCCTCGATGGGAATATTTTTCCTTTCCTCATTAGGAGACTATACAATTAGATTCTTCTTCTTCAATTTAAAGCATAGACTTTTCATGTCCCTTCTTTTACAATAAGTACAAAACATAGATTTCTTAGAATCAAAAGGAGGAGACTGAGAAGAAGAGGAAGGAGAAGAATTTTTATCTTTGGAAATTTTTTGTTGTGGCCGAGAACTCGAAGCTTTTAGAGGACCTGCAAAAAATGAAGGTCGAGATTCACGAGATTGGGCAACTAGCTTTTCCTCTGCCAATTGTGCTTGGTTGAATGCAGCATACAAAGATTCTAGGGTAGTATATTTCAACTCCCTAAACAAATGTTCATGTAAGCCATTATTGAACTTTAAGATTATAGCAACGACTAGATCTTGCACCTGAAGTAGTATTCTTAGTCGATTGAATTGGTAGATATAACCTTGCACTGACATTTGTCGTCCTTGTTATAAGCGAAGCCACTTGATGTGTAATTCCTACTCATAGTTTGAAGGATAGAATGTATTCTTTAAGGCTATGATAAGTTGATTCCATGTGGTGATAGGGTCCTGAGCATATTGCCGCTCAGTGACCAAAAACTTAGCAACACCAGAGAGCTTCAATTTGGCAAAAGGAACCTTATCAACATCAACAATATCATTATAGGCAAACCATGTCTCCATGTCAAGGATCCAAGTTTGGAGCACATCAGGATCTTGAGATTCATCATAGATTTTGACTTCACATTTGGCTGAAGGTCAGTGGCTTTCTAGACTAGGAAGCTGTTGAATTGCAATATCATTGACTTTATCAGTCAATGTGGTTATCACATTGGCAAGTTCAACAACTCGCTTGACTAAATTAGTGGCCATATTATTGTGAGTTAAAGCTAGTGATATGTTTTACACCTCTCAGCAATAAAAGTGAACAAACACTATGGATCAACACTCTATCAAACTTGGAGAAAAATAATTGAATTCAGAGATCAATGAGTGCTGGAATGAAACCAATTTTCAAGGAGGTTTTGAATGCCACTAGACACAATGTAACTATTGTCACAAAGGATGCACCCACTTCCGCCAAGAAAATCAATATCAATACTTGAGCGATCTCGTGCAACATGGAAACTGATAAGTTGATGCTTTGACATGTTTTTTATCATGACTCTTAGGTTTTTGGCATCTTTTGGGTTGCATTGTGATAGTAAAGTATTGTGAATTGACTATATGTAATCCATGTTTTAAATTTGAACTTATGAAATCATGTTTGAACTTTGTCGGTTAATTCCTGCAGCCAAATGATTTGTCCCTGTGATATGTGGATTATTTAGGATAATGTCATATGTGAGTTAATGAATGTATTAATTGAGTAAGATACATATGCATGTCCTTGTATGTTGTTTTTGTTTTAGTGCAGATAATAATTGATGCTACGGTGGATGATTTTCTTTCGCGCCTAAGGATTGGAGAATCACGTTCAGATAACTAGAGATCAAATTGAAGGGGATCCAAGCAAGCGCAATGTATGGCATAATCGGAGCAGTTATACTTCACCATGGGAGTTTAACTCTAGTGCATATTGAATTCACAAAATATCTCTTTGGCGTGCAAAGACTGTGGTTCAGTTTCAGATCCACAGTTCCTACAGCCAAGCTCTCAGTTATCTCCTTCATCTGACAATCATCTGCCTCTTCTTCTAGGCGTGATTTGAGTTGTCCATTGTAGTTTATCTTTTCTTTATAATAAGCTCTTCCTTCTTTCTTAGAGTTAGACAAGATAGAAAGGAATTGAGCAAAGTTTTGACAAGCATTCTGAATTTTCTCTTTTAGAATATGTAATCATTTTCAGGAAGAAATGAATAAAGAATATGTTGTTCTAATCTGTTAAAAGTATTTTGCTGGAAGTTTGATATCACTCATCCAAGGGGGCCCACTTGGTGAGTGATCCTGTGTTTATGATCATTGAAGTTAGTTTTTACTTAGTTGCAGTAGAAGTTCATGACTGGATTGTTCCTGCAGCCACTGGAAACAGATCCGCTGACTGTTCCTACAACCAAGACAGAACGGTGTGATTTCTGTTATTTTCATTAGATCATTCCAGCATTGTTTTGTGAATCTTTCACGTAGCCTTTTATGATTTCCATTCTTGCCTTTCCTTTCTGCATAATGTTAGTTACTGCAGTAATGCAGAATAATCATTTAAGGAGCTTAGTGCATATATATTGCAGACTCATTTCAAGTTTTACGTTCCTGGATTGATAACTAAATGAACACCAACCATAAAAATAGTAAACTCTACCATATGAATGTCCAAACTTCGGATTGAGATTTCAATTAGAGATATTATTATCATTATAGTTGGGGTAGACATTTTTGGCACCGCTGCCGGGGATGGTGTCAAGCTAAGAACCTTTTATGATTATTTTAGTTTCCAGTTAATTATTTGAAATTTCATGAATCTGCATGCATAATAGAAGAAGAGATGCTAGAGGTAGATTTCTGCCCACTCATCCTACTCATGCAGAAGATAATTTTCCAGATATAAATCCTTTTGTTGAACTTTACCAAGCCCCACAAAATTTGAATCACCCCGAGTCTGAGTTTCCAGAAGGTAGCCTTCAGTTCCTTTTTGGTTCACAAGAAGAAGAATTCCCTATAGTAACAACCCCCACAAGTCCAATGCAAGGGAATCCTCCTCCTGGTGGGAATAATCCACCACAACTAGGTCCAACGTTTGAGTTTCCCATCTCTGACCAGCATGATAATGCTAACCTTAAGAACATTCCAACATCTTCACTTCCTAAATTCTATGGGTTGGTGACAGAGGATCCAGATACATTTCTGTTTGAGTTTGATGTTCTCTGTAGGAGTTTTGACTATACTACAGATGCCCATAGACTCAAAAATTTTCTAGCCACTTTGAAGGAGTCATCCTTGAGATGGTTTATGAGCTTGGGTAGTAGCACAATCAACACATGGGATGAGATGAAATGATTGTTTCTTGCAAAATACAAAGATTATTGTAGAGGTACTGATCGTCATGGGGATGATATCTTTAGAATGACACACACTGAAGATGAGAGTCTTGAGGATTATCTGGAAAGGTTCTTGTTTAGTGTCAAGAAGTCCAAGCATAGTACTCTCAATGAAGATTCCTTCAAATTGATATTTTTGAGGGGCATCAGTGATGAATGCACTGATTCCTTAGATCTTATGGGAGGAGGTGACATTACATAATCTACTTGGGCTGAAATAGGACAAATTTGCAAGAAGTATTCCAGATCTACTTCTAAGAAGAATAGGAGATTTAAGCTAGGGGCACCATCATCAACATTTGGAACTGGAGTTTCTAGATTGGAACTGAGCCATCCGTTAAAAGATTTCAAGGAGGACATTATAAACAATATGGCTACTCAGTTGGATACATTGGCAGCTAAGAAGAAGCATGGGGAAGCTGATGCATTTCTTGCAAAATTATGTCCTCATTGTAAGCAGCGGAAGAAAGATTGCAGATGTAAGATGTTTGCAAATGTTGAAGTACCTGATTTCAAACCAATTCAAGGTGAGGATGAACAAGTCTTCTATGTTGCTCAAAGAAGACCAAATTTTCAAAGACAAGGTATGCCACCCGATCCACTTTCCTTTTCTGGTTATAGTGGTAATTCTTATGCACCAAATAACCAATGGCAACCACAGTATTCTCAAAATTTTGGTAACTATCCACATTGGTATGGGTCACAAGGCCAAGGACAACAATTTGCTAATCAAGTCCCCTAGTGGCAGCAGCCATAGGGAAACTGGTATCCACCTCAAGGTCAAGGGAACTAGTTTCAAGGGAATTAGCAACCTACCTCTCAATGGAGGGGAAACCCATCATGGCCATCCCAATCTTCTGGATATCAGCCCCCTGCTCAGCAGCCACAACCTCCTACTTTAATGCCACCTCCTGCAGCTACAGTTGCCTACTCAACCGTTGCCTAATCCAAATATCAAATCTCAGTAGCAACAACAAGCTTATTCAGCTGATGCTAATCAATACCCAACCTATTCTTTATCACTAGATGATATTCACCTCCGATCTGGGATGACTCTACCTAATCCCTCTTGTTGTTCACCAAAAGTGATAACCCAAGACACCTGCAAATCTATCTATGAGATAGCCAATCTCAATCAATGAAACACCTCAGGGCTTGGACAACATAACATAGGATCCTAATGATCCTCCTGCACTTCAGGTTCTGCTAGACCTAGGAGGGGACACCCTTTTGATGCATTAAATGCAACAATCACAAACATAAAACTGCATCAACAATAAGCAGACAAACCATTCCACAAGCTCACCAAATTAGGAACACACTACAGATTGGCTAGATCTGTATAAATCATAAATGAAAACAGAGCTTGGAATGAGAAGAACACACCCCTAAATATAAAGGGAAATAGATTTGTCTTTTAAAATGTATATCTGAGAAACATCCCCAAACTTGCAAGAGCAGTGCCTTATCCAAGGGCAACAGAGTCACAAATCAAACTATAAATGAAACCTTATACTGCAAATCCATCTTCATTATTAAATATTCATGCATTTAATGCCTTGCATAAATGCATTACTCAGCTCACTCATAGAAAATATCAAATCTAGACACTGTATTCCATTATTCATGATTTATTACAGAATTTAAATTCTTCCTTGAAGAATCCCTGCAAACAATCACAATTACCTCCTTGACATAGCAAATCTCATCCTCCTTGAGGATCTAATCTGAATATAAAGAAAATACAAATCCAGAGACAACTTCTGTATGAATTTGTGCATGCCTTACATACACAAGAACCTGCAGCTAAGAACACCTATAGCAAAGAATCGAACTCCATTACGGAAAGGATAACCCTTCTCTGTACAATCTGGAAGAATACTCAGAATTGGAAGCCATGAAAAAATGGAGCCATTCTCCAAATTTCTGGAACCCCTACAACTAAGAAGAATTCGGAATAAAAAGAAGGAGAGAAGAAAATCAAATCTGCAACTGAATTACCAAGTGTCTCCTCTCTAATTGAATTTTGTTCCCATGGAAACTGCTTCTAAAATATCCCACATTTGTCAAAATTAACCTCATAATCGGATTCCTCACTCTGAGAGCTTTCCGAAAACATATAACACTTTATACTTTGGCAAAAAATTGAGCCCTGGGCGAATTAATCCTCAACATGGACCCATCATTTAAATTTTTCGAATTTCTCTATAGTTTAAACTATTTCATTTAATCATTTTAAATTTGATTTTTGCCTCCATTTGTGCTCTGACGCCTTGCCACGTGGCGGGATCTGATTGGTCGATGGGGTTGACCAGACGCCACCTGGGATGACACCTCATCATTGCCACATCATCTGCTTCGTCACTGCCACTTGGCCGCCACGTCATCGCCACTGGACTACCACCTGTGCACCAATTGTGTGCCACCTCACCGGGACTCGCCTGTTGGACTGCCACCTATCACGACACGTGGACGGCTCTCGTTCACTTTCGCTATTTCGCGGGGTTTAAACTACGTGCATCTCCCTTCGCGAAATAGCGTGAGCCATTGATCTCTCTCGAACTTGCTCGCTCATTAACCTGGCCTTCGTCTGCAAAATTTCACCTATTTGCCTCGGGAAATGTGCATACGTGGGGTCCACTTGGTCTTCGTCCAGTCAACTCCTATGTTGCCTCGGGAAGCGTGCTCGCGCATGGGCCCGCCTTGGGCACCCATAGGCACCTTGTGTCAAAAGCCTTTATGGCTTAGATATTATAGTATAGTGCGTTTTTGTATATAAATACTAAAAGCTCCCAGTGCACAGCCAATGTGGGATAATTATCTTATGCTTGGGACTGCATTTTGAAGGTTTTCTTGGTTTTAAATGGCGGCTGGTGTTTGCATTTGCTTCTAATTCATTTGCTGAAGGATTAAAACGCCTTCTCCACACCATTTCAATGGGTTTGGTGCCTTCTAAAGCATTTGTTGAGGTTTATAATGGCTCCTTTCTATTTTATGTGGCTTCAAACATGCCATGTGAAAGGGGGCTGCCAGACTGTTCTTTGCATTGGCTACTACACTCTTAGACCACATGAGCAATTGCTTATGTTTAACTTGTTCCATGTTTCAATGGCTTTTGCCCATATTCCATTTGCACAAATCTGGAAACTTCAACGCCCAACCAGCACTGTGAGGGAGTTTGAATGGCATTGAAATTGCCATTTGCTGAAGCTGTTGTTGCCCCTTCACCATACTACGCAAAGCTTCCAAGTTGCACTTGCTGCAAGTTTCATGTGGCCTCCAAACTATCCACGCAGGGAATGATATTGTTGTTTGCATTAACTCTCCAATTGTAAATGCTTTGAAGTTTATATTTGCTATTGTTTACATGCCACATGAGTTTGGCAGCCCTTTTCAATACCACATGATCTGCCATAGCATCTGTTAAAACGTTTTTAGCATTTCACATGCCATGTGAAGGGGCAAAATGACTTCAAAATGCCACTTGCACTTGGTTAAAGCTACTGCTGCCCTTTTCCAGCCATCATGTGGGAGGATGATGCAATTTCAAAATAGTTTCAAAAACCTCTGCAACCTCACTACTCACAGACCACGAAAAGGGGAGGGACATGCTAGCAAGGGTGTGGAGTTGCTCTTTATTTCTAATTACATTTGTTTGAAAAACTCTGCAGTTACTTCAACTCACCACATGAGCATTGCTGAAGATGACTTTACAGCTGCTAATTTCATTTTGTTTGAAGATTCTAATCCATTCTTTAATTGGATTTGCTGATTGTTTTCCACTTGAATCTCCCCCATTTTGTTGAAGAGGGAGCTGACATATGCCAACTACATTAGTTGAAATTTATTTAATCCCCTTTCAAACACCATGAATAGCAAGGAGGAGATTAGCTTGCTTGCTAAATTTGCCAATGGAATTTGCTGAAAGTTTTACAAAGAGTGCCATTCCATTCATTACATCACAATCCAAATACATTTACATTTTTAAAATCTCTTCTGTGTCGCTGAAGGAGAACTTGACATGAAAACCGCCAATCTGAAATCTCCTGAAGGGCTACAGTCTTCTTGAACTCTATTGACATGTCTCGTGATCACAATCCACATTCATAATATTCTAAAAATCTCTCAGTGAACAAAGTCGCCAATAAAATCAATCCGCGGGCATGAGCCAGGTCGGGCCCCAAAGTGGGTCCGACTAAAAAAAAATTTCGTTTTCACGCAACTGACCTCTAAAATACCTCAAGAACCTCAAACACACCTCTGGAAACGATCGGCACCATTTTCGGATCATAAAATTGCATTTTACATCCTTCAGGCAATTACGCCACAATTTTCGCATTTAATCGCGAAGACGTAATTTTCAAACCTGTCAAAACACCTTTCTGGAGCTCGCCATCTGACAGGAGTGTACTTTGATATACAAGGATGACATCTACCAAACGGTTTCTCAAGATGAGTCCTGAGTGAAGAGATATTAATTTCCGAAAACGGCCAACTGGCTTTGTTGACACTGCGGACCTGATGAAGTCAATGTTCTGGCAACACATGATGCCTTTCTCAAAAATATCAAATGACCTCCGTAGGCTCTCAAATTCAGAACATAGGTACCTTTAAGTACATATTAAATCTTTGAATTCTTAGTTCGATCACCAGATTGACAGGATGCAAACGGTGCGCTCACCAAAACGGCTACATTAACTGATCTAACACTGAAAGTGCGGATAACTGAATTTGATGGCAAAATGAGTCCATTTGAAAACCGATCAAACGGATTAATAAAAGCTTGAAATTTGAAATGTAGCTCACCATTTATACCAACATTAGCCCGGAACAAACATTCTGACATGACATTCACCGAGACATTTTTACACTTGTGCAAACATCACAAACTACAAACAGATTTAGCTACGAAAATGGAGCAAACGGATTCGTCAAGACTTGAAATTTTGCAGGGTAACTCACTTTTATGCATAGAATTGAATCCACTTTGAATTTTTTCATGACGATCAACAGGGCAAAAGATATAATCGCTCAAAGTAGGCTACTTAATAAAATTTGCACTTGTGCCTAGAATGCACTTTCAGCTCACCCCTCGAAATGGGTACCTAGTAAACTTATCCAAATTGAATTCTAAAAGTTGCACATCACTGAATAGGCCAAATGAAAGGTGTGGGACATGAATCCCGAGCCTTACCCTCTGAAAATCAACTGGCTCCATTTTACCCCCTTGCTAACTAGGCATTCAAACTGACTTATTTAGGTACTTTTCTGACATGCAGAGCAAAATTTTGAAATAGGCCTATAAACTTGACTCAGCTTTTAAATACTCCCAACACCTCTCATCCGGTTATTACTAAGGTACAAGAAGAGCAACCAATATCTAATCCTAAAGATACAATACCTCATAATCAAATATTACCACCATTTCCCCATAGACTGAAAGACAAAGAAGTTTCCACTGAACAACAACAAAGCTTTGATATTCTTGATCAACTGAAGCACATTTGTGTTAAAATTCCATTGTTGCAAGCAATAAAGGATGTCCCTATATATGGTAAGGCATTGAGAGAAGCATGCCTAAAGAAACCTAGCAGAAAGGAAAAGGATCCACAAACAGTTCATGTTATGGGTCAATTGGCTGATATTATGTTAGGAAAAATTGCCATTCCAAAGTATTTTGATCCAGGTAGTCCTGTTGTGAGTATAGTCATTAATGGAAGTCAAATAAAAAATGTTTTAGTTGATCTAGGGGCAACCATTAATGTAATGACAAGGGAAGTAATGAAACATCTAGAGATCGATAGTTTAAGAGCTACACCCACAGTTCTCCAGCTTGCTGATGGCTTTGCAGTAAGACCTGATGGTATCATAGAAGATATAGTAGTTATTCTAGATTCCTGGGAATATCCTGCAGACTTATGATTTTATCTCCAAAAGCAACATCGGGGGGATATCCAGTCATTTTGGGTAGACCATGGCTTGCCACAGCTGATGCATATATTGGGTGTAGATCAGGAGACATGACTATTTCAGATGGCAGTTCCACAAAAACATTAGCCTTGTATTCCCCAGCACAACCTTAGCTTAAGCAGCAGCAGGCTGTTTGGCCTATCTTGGGAGAGGAATCTGAAGAAATTGACTCTATTAATCACCTTATGATGATTAATCGAGGGCCACTCATGCAGTTATATGATGAAGAATCAATTCTTTATAAGGTCCTGATAAATGAATTAATAGAAGATCAAGAATTGCAAGAATTGGTTCTGAATATTACAGGTTTGGACTTTCTTGCAGCCACTGATATCTTGCATACCTTGTTGCCGCAAGAATTGTCTTATTCTCATTTTTTTTTATATAAATCAGATTGATCTTACTATCAAGATAGAGGTGGAATTGAATAAATATCTGAACATCAATAAGAATATATCAGATACTCAAAAGGATAGCCTAGTGGACTTGCTGAAACTCCATAGAAATGCTTTTGCATGGGATTACAAGAATATGAATGGAATTGATCCAGTAGTTTGTACTCGTCGTATTTACATAAAGGATGAGTGTTACCCCCCTCAGACAACCTCAAAGAAGAGTCAACCCTTCCTTGAAGGAGATAGTTAAAGAAGAATTACAAAAATTGTTGAAACCTGGGTTTATCTATCCTATCTCTGACAGTCAATGGATATCACCTTTGGTGATAGTTCCTAAAAAGGGAGCAAATGGAGAGTATGTGTTGATTATAGAGCCTTGAACTTAGCCACAAGGAAGGATCATTTTCCACTGCCATTTGTGGATCAGGTATTGGATTCTCTTGCTGGTAAGAGATATTTTTCATTCCTGGATGGATTTAGTGGCTATAATCAGATACAAATAGCTCTCGAGGATCAGGAGAAGACAACATTTACTTTCCCATGGGGTACGTATGCATATTATGTTCTTCCTTTTGGGTTGTGTAATGCTTCAGCCACTTTTCAAAGGGCAGTGATCAATATTTTTTCTGATATTTCTTAAGATATTATGGAAATTTACATGGATGACTTTACAACTTATGGCTCTGAATTTGATCAAGCACTGGGTAATTTGAAGAAAGTTTTATAGCGGTGTGAAGACTACAACTTGTCTCTAAATAGTGAGAAGTGTTTCATTATGATGGAAGAAGGAATAGTCCTTGGTCATCATATATCTTTACAAGGCATACAAGTGGACCCAGCAAAGATTGAGGTTATTCAGCATATTAATGACCTTGTGATGCAGAAAGATGTGAGAAGTTTTCTTGGCCATGCTGGATACTACAGAAGGTTTATCAAAGATTTTAGCAAAATTGCAAGTCCCTTATATTCACTGCTTACTAAAGATGCAGAATTTAAATGGACCTCGACATGCAATGAAACTTTTTTAAAGCTTAAGCATGCTTTGACTCAAGCACTAGTTCTAAAAGGACCAAATTGGTCTCTACCATTCCAAATCCATACTGATGCATATGATTATGCCATAGGAGCAGTGCTAGGACAAAAAGTTGACAAGTTGGAAAATGCAATATATTATATCAGCAAGAATTTGCAAGGACTTGAATTGAATTATACAGTTACTGAAAAGGAAATGCTAGCTGTCATATATGCCCTTAACAAGTTTAGACACTATATTACAGGGTATCCCATATTTGTGCATACAGATCATACTGCAATTAGGTATCTCATGAATAAGCCATCAATCACTGGTAGATTAGCTCGCTGGTTATTGTTGATGTAGGAATTTGATATCACAGTTGTTGATAAGCCAGGGAAGTCTAATGTGGTTGCAGATTATCTTTCACATCTTCAATTGCAGGAAGATTCTACAAAGATAGATGACACTTTTCTAGATGAGCATTTGTTTCTCATACAGGCTCATACTCCTTGGTATGCTGATATTGCCAACTATTTAGCTGCAGCTAAGATGCCAATTTCTTTTTCTCCTAAGGAAAGAAGGTTGCTAGTTGAGAAAAGTTTTAACTTTTCATGGATTGTTGATTGTCTATTTTATATTGGACCTGACCAAGTCATGTGAAGATGTGTTAGAGAAGATGAAACATATGACATCCTGCATGCATGTCATGAT
The DNA here is from genome assembly GCF_030272615.1 of Cryptomeria japonica. NCBI lineage: Eukaryota > Viridiplantae > Streptophyta > Pinopsida > Cupressales > Cupressaceae > Cryptomeria > Cryptomeria japonica. The sequence goes on from NC_081410.1 coordinate 608,360,024, forward strand.
GAGCCATGTGGAGGTCATTTTGCTGCCAAAAGGACAGCATTGAAAATACTCAATACTAGATACTATTGGCATACATTACACAAGTATGTAGCTCAGTACACAAGGAAATGTGACAGATGTCGGCGAATGGTCAGACCTACAAAATCTGATGAGATGCCACTATATTCTCAAATATCTGTTACACCATTTGACAAGTGGGGACTAGATTTTGTTGGCCCCATTGATCCACCTTCTAATGGCAAATCTTATATCTTGGTATGTACAGACTATGTAACAAAATGGGTAGAAGCTAGAGCTATGCAACATGTAAGAGATAATAAGGTGGCTAAGTTTCTCTATGAAGAGATATTTACAAGGTATGGAGTACCAAGGGAAATTGTCTCAGATCAGGGACCTCAATTTACATCAACATTGATAAAATCTTTGGTCAATGAATACAATATAAGACACAGGAAATCTACTCCATATCATCCACATTCTAATGGACAAGTAGAAGTTACCAATAGAGAGCTTGAGGCTATTCTTACAAAAACAGTGTCTATCCACAAGAAAAATTGGTCTCATCGATTTTCAGAGGCAATTTGGGCATATAGAACAACATGGAAAACACCAATTGGATTCACACCTTTTGAGATGATTTATGGCAAAACAACAATGATGCCTATTGAATTTGAGCATAAAACCTTGAGAATAGCTCTACAGCATAAAACCTTGAGAACAGCTCTACAATTGAATATGGCATTGTTTGAAGCACAGAAAGAACGCATTCAACAATTAAATGCTCTTGATGAATGGAGGAAGATAGTTGTTCAACAGACATAATTGATTCAAAACCAAAGAGCAAGATGGCATGATAAATATATCAAAGAAAAGAAATTCAAAGTTGGTGACTGGGCACTCCTATATGATTCCAGATATAAAGATGCTATGGGAAAACTCCAAACAAGATGGTTAGGTCCTTATGAGGTAGAAGAAGTTTTTCAGAATGGAGCAGTCCGTTTGTCCACAATAGATCCTGTTCAAATTAAACTCTTAGTGAATGGACACCACCTACGACTTTATCACAAGCCAGCTACTAGAGAAGAGTTCCTGCAACAGTTTTCTCCATAAAGTGAAATAAAAGTTCCTGCAGCAAATGGCAAGGTTCCTGCAACAACTGCCAATGATGCGGTATCAATTCATGAGCTTCCTATTGCACTTGAGCAGATTGATAAAGGTGATGTTCCTGCAGCCTCTGCAGTGAACTTATTTACCGTATCATAATAAAATATTTCCATGGGAATATTGTTCTCCGTACATAAAGTTTCATCCACTACATTCCATCCCACTTTCTTACCTATCACTTCATTTCATTTCGCCATCATTTTCGCCCAATTGCAGGTACGTGTATATTGTACTTTATTTTAATTATGCATTTATTAGTTCATTATGATTTTATCTCGTTTAAATCCGCTCCAAACCTGAAATCTCGTCAGCCTGTGTGGACACGGGCTAGGTTAAGTTGGGGGGGGGGGTACTTTATGGTCCTTTTTCCAATGAGATTTATTATCAGTTTTTTGATACCCCAAATTGAATTCCTAACTAACATTACTTATGATGATTATTATTTCACGCAAGTGAATAATAAAGTCTGCCGCCAAAATTAAGATATGTATGTAGATTTTAGTTTTTTTGCAAAAATGTCAAACATTTTGGTGAAGCTGCGAAAGTATCAGAGTAAGAGATGGGTGGTGATCTAATTCGCCATGAGCCAACGGTCCATGAAGGGTTGTTGCAGGATGTTGTATGTGTGCATTATTTCCGAAACCACGGCTGGTTGGATTATTTCTTGAAAATTAGGGATTACAACGACGAAATTGCTGCAGAATTCATGCATTCCTTTGATGAAGGAGAAGCTACAGTTAAAGGGTTGAGGGTAATTTCTATGGAGCAACGAATTGTAGAGGTCACAAGGTTGCTATAGGAAGGAGAACTCTTTCCAGAATCAAAAGACGCAAGGAGTGCCAGGGTAGAGTTCACAATTTCCACTGACAAACCCTTAATGGTGGATAGACAAGGGACTAGAAGGGTTTCTTTACCAGCACATTGGCCTCAGGTAGCTTTGTATGTTATGAAATATATTACATGTGAAGGGCAGTATTCAAATCTGCATTCACCTCATTTTAAGTTACTTAGTCATCTGCGTCATGGCTGACGAGTTAATGTCCCTAATTTCTTATACCATCTCATTTCTATATGTGCTAAGGAGACTCTAAAGTATGGAAATCGCTCTATTAGCCATCATGGACTGGTTAAGTTGCTTGTACAACGATCCCTGAGAGATATTTCACAAATGGAATGGGGTGTATTTGAGGATATTCTGCAATTTAGGGTTGATGATGCCCCTGTTGCGAATAATCCACCGGCTCAAGAAGAGATTGTTGCAGAAGATCCTTCTGGTGAAGATGAGGGTTTGCTTGTTGCTGAAGGAGCCACAATTATTATGGAAGAAAATATTGAAGCAGAGTCAATTGAAGAACAACCCTCTACTTCTCTTCAAAGAGATTCACCCATTTTGCAAAGGGAAGGAAAAGATTTGGAAAAGGATGAATCAGATGAAGAATTTGTTATCCAGCCACAGGTAACTCAGATTCCTCCTACAGCCAATAGGCGTCGAACAAAAACAAAAACTCCTGCAGCCGTTTCAAAAACATATGTAAGGAGAACAAGAAGGAGGACACAGAAGACTCAACTTGTGAGTAATCTAGCAGAGGTTATTGCAATAGAAACTTCGGAAGAAGAAGATGCCACAGAGAAAGTAATTCAAGAAGATGTTGTAGAGAAATCAATGTAAGAACACCCTGTTGAAGAAGAAATTCAAGAAAACCGTGCAGAAGAAGAAATCCAAGAAGAAATTCAGGAAGAGGTTGTAATGGATAAGCTAGAAAATCTTGCTTCTGTGACATTGTAATGTGAAGAGATTGTTGATGATGTTCTACAACAACCTAAAGAAAATATGGGAGATATGTCAACTCGGAATGAGGAGTTTATTGAAGAAATTCCATGGTCTAAGGTAGGACCTATTAGACCTCCTTCATCCCTAAGTAGTTTATCTATTGCTTTAACATTTTTTAGGCAATGGGAAATAGAGAAGGATAGGTTGCAGGGGATAATTAATAAGCAGCAAAAAGAGATTGAAAAGAGAGATAATAGAATTGAGGAATTAGAAGCTAACGTAGAAGTGATTAATGGTATGGTTCTTGAGTTGATGCAGTGTAGGGCACCCCCAAGAGTTTATGCAGTACATTTGAAAGAGCGGTATCTGAACTTCAGACTAAACCGCATTGTTAGGGACCTTAATCCATCCTTGGAAACACCTGAGGAATTCTATCATACTTATCAAACCTCTCCACATGTTGTGAGGAATTTGTTATGTGAATTATATTTACATAACTAAGCTGTACCCCAAGACAAAGAATGGAATCCTTTATTGTATATTGGGGATATCCATCTCAGAGCTTTAATGTCATGGATCCAAAATGAGATTATCATAGGGCCACAAGCCAGGGAGTTTGAAAAATTAGAGCTTGACTGTCCATTACCATTGAGAAGGGAATCAGAAGCACCAAGGGTTCTTTATTATGATTGGCAAAAGTTGCTAATAAAAGATGATGTTAGTAAGATAGTACTTCCAATGAGAGAGGAAGTCTATCAAGCGTATGAGCATTTGGTTCAAACCCACAGGACAACTGCACTAGAAGGGTTAACTCAACGCTGGAATAATCTACCAGATCATTTAAAACTGGGAGAACCTTACTCATTACAGAATTTTCATGCAGCCATACAAAGAGCCTCCAGATACATATAGTTAGGCAGGGAGAAAGCCAACAACTGGTTGCCATTGATCTTTCAGCCTCCGATCCTTATGTGGCCACTTTTGGCATGCCAACCAACAGAACAGAATTACGATGTAGTTGCAGAAGAAACAACTAGATGGTCCAGGTTAGAAAAAATGAAAGGATTTTATTGGAATTTGCCTTCCAAGGGAACAGGGCAAGACACTGTTGGTGATTTTAGAGTTTCAGCGAAAATCAAAAATTTTCCTTTTGCTGCAGGAGTAGCAAACCCTTAAAGTTGGGGGGCATGATAAGTTGATACTTTGACATATTTTTTATCATGACTCTTAGGTTTTTGGCATCTTTTGGGTTGCATTGTGATAGTAAAGTATTGTGAATTGACTATATGTAATCCATGTTTTAAATTTGAACTTATGAAATCATGTTTGAACTTTGTCGGTTAATTCCTACAGCCATGCCAATTTATTCCTATAGCCAAATGATTTGTCCCTGTGATATGCGGATTATTTAGGATAATGTCACATGTGAGTTAATGAATGTATTAATTGAGTAAGATACATATGCATGTCCTTGTATGTTGTTTTTGTTTTAGTGCAGATAATAATTGATGTTGCGGTGGATGATTTTCTTTCGCGCCTAAGGACTGGAGAATCACGTTTAGATAACTGGAGATCAAACTGAAGGGGATCGGAGCAAGCACTGTTGGTATTTTGGTATGGTTTTGTCATTGATGTCAACACTTACTGAAACACTAGCATTTTGGAAATCCAGCAACATTCACCGACAAGCAAGTAACTATTGCACAGTTACTGGTATATGGTTCACCAACAGGATATAATGATCACCGACACTTGAAATGATATGCAAGACACTTGGTAATGTCGAAGACATCATGTGGACACTTTGTTTTGAAGAATTAATCATTGGTATATTCATATTTGCATATTTGCTTTTACCGACAAATAGGTCTAGGGTTACCTAGGGTTACATCGACAGGTTTATCTTTTCCAGATCAGTATGGCATGCTATGGAGATGATTTATTATTGTTATAAATGCATTAAGCCGACATGTTCAATCGGTTATTGCATTGGATATTATATTATTTGTAAAATGTTTTCATTGTAATATCTTGTAGAGACGACCTACTAAAATTGGTCTTAGGTTATGATATAAATGTAAAATCTTATTTGTAAGATCGAATGTGGAATGCGAAGAAGAATTGTGAGAAGGTATATGCGAGATTAAGCAGAGGTATACATGAAGACATGATTTGAAGGTGAAGCTAGGTTTTTGTAGAAGCATATCAGCATTACACCGGTACTGAATCCAGCATATGAAGATGCTATTTTGTGCAGTACATTCTTATTGGATTTAACCATCCAATTGTAGTCAGTGTGACTCCCATTTTGTGATTGAGCAGTGAGCTCTAGGCTGTTGGCCTTTCTGCATGTGCAGACCCCATTTATGTACACTTACTATCTGCGGTAGTATCATTTGATTGTGGGTAAGGTTTCCCACCGTGGTTTTTCCCCTTACAGGGTTTCCACGTACAAATATTGGTGTTATGTGTTGTGGATGACTTTATGTTTATGTTTCATGCATTAATCTTTACCGGTATAGCAATTTACTCTTAACACTGTGTACCGACATACTTAACTGGTTTACCGGTATTAAGCATTAAGTTGGTTAAATGGTTTTGGTTTAAATTTATTAGACAACTGATTCACCCCCCCTCTCAGTTGTCTCCGGGACCTAACAAGCACAATGTATGGCATAATCGGAGCAGTTATACTTCACCATGGGAGTTTAACTCTAGTTCATATTGAATTCGCAAAATATCGCTTTGGCGTGCAAAAACTGTGGTTCGGTTTCAGATCCACGGTTCCTGCAGCCAAGCTCTCAGTTATCTCCTTCATCTGACAATCATCTACCTCTTCTTCTGGGCATGATTTGAGTTGTCCATTGTAGTTGATCTTTTCTTTATAATATGCTCTTCCTTCTTTCTTAGAGTTAGACAAGATAGAAAGGAATTGAGCAGAGTTTTGACAAGCATTCTGAATTTTCTCTTTTAGAATATGTAATCATTTTCAGGAAGAAATGAATAAAGAATATGTTGTTCTGATCTGTTAAAAGTATTTTGCTGGAAGTTTGATATCACTCATCCAAGGAGGCCCACTTGGTGAGTGATCCTGTGTTTATGATCATTGAAGTTAGTTTTTACTTAGTTGTAGTAGAAGTTCATGACTGGATTGTTCCTGTAGCCACTAGAAATAGATCCGCTGACTGTTCCTACAGCCAAGACAGAACAGTGTGATTTATGTTATTTTCATTAGATCATTCCAACATTGTTTTGTGAAGCTTTCATGTAGCCTTTTGTGATTTCCATTCTTGCCTTTCCTTTCTGCATAATGTTAGTTACTGCATTAATGCAGAATAATCATTTAAGGAGCTCAGTGCATATATATTGTAGACCCATTTCGAGTTTTACATTCCTGGATTGATAACTAAATGAACACCAGCCATGAAAAATAGTAAACTCTACCATATGAATGTCCAAACTTCGGATTGAGATTTCAATTAGAGATATTATTATCATTATAGTTGGGGTAGACAGAAATGAATCTCGAGTTGTGGGTGAACTTAGAATGAGAAATGAATCCCCGGGTTATGGGTTGGCTCCCTTTGAATACCTCCTAAAACTAATGATGAGTGTGGAAAAGAGTGAGAAATGATTAGAAAATTTGGAAATTGAAACTATCCTAGGAGGTGATGCACCAAACTATGATGATGAAACTTGCCATAACTCACAAAAAAAATCTATCAAAACTCTGCCCACACAAGGTAAATGACTTTTCAATCACATGGACATTTCTTAGAAAGGTTAAGTAATTAACAAACTTGGAAGGAAAATTTATTTCACAACATAAATTGGCTAAAACCTGCAACACAAACTAAGACTTGTGATTCTGAAAAGAAATGATGCATGCACACTAAGGAGACGAAAGATTCAAGGTTTTAAATGAAACACAAAAATTACTTCTATCAAATCTGTCATGAATAAACACAATCACAAAGGCAAAATCATGAAATTTTGTAAATGAAAGGAGTCTTTTTGCAAAAAAAATAGAATGGAAACACTACTGTAAATCTCTCTATATCAATGAATAATGAGTTGCAAATCTCTGCGAATTATCCTAAGGTAAGAGAATAACAAAGGCAAGAACCAAGGAAAAAACTAACAAGTTTTCCTCTATATACAACAAACTAGGGTATGCAAACCCTAAGAGAAACAACTGCAATTTCTAAAAGCTAAAGTCAAGCCTCAAATCCGAGCTCAAAAGAAAGCCTGAAAAATAGGTGCCAAATCTGCATGAAAAGATGCCATAATGCTGGCAAAATGCCCTCAAGTCAATGTGTAACCAAAGAGATCCCTAAAATCATGCCCAAACTGCTGACAACTGCCTCATCTCCACTCAAACTGCTGCTAAAACACTATCAAATCTAAAAATGAAACCCTAAAGAGGAATCCAATGGTAAGTAGGGTTGGTAAAAGCATTGTTACCTGATAAAGCACAAACCCTAGGGGAAAAAAATAGGAACAATAAGCTTAATAAGATTTTAAAATTGATAAAGCAATTAGAACATAAGATCTAAAACCATAAGAGAAATGAAGGTACAACCTTAGAGCTAAATCCTAGGGGTGTAAGAGTACACATGTTTACAAAAATGTAAAGGTGAATGTAACATTTTGAATTGAAGTGAGTTAATTAAACACATGTGACAATAAAATCATAATTAACCAAGGTAAATTGGAAGAGCTAGGAATGATCAAATTAAAATGTTATAGTTTGAGATAGGTATACTTAGCTCTTAAGTCAACGGTGGAATGTGGATATTGGAGATTGGCGTAATCAATTCATTACATACATAAAATTAAATCTCTTATTGTACTCATTTTTTTATAATTGTAACATTCTCTAAATCTCACGTGGACCAATCTTGTATGGCTTAGGATAGATCCTATGCTATGTAGAATGACTTGCTACCTTGATTTAGTAATTTATACATTTTTATAATCAATTTTGCTAAAATTTATGTTGTTTGATGATGCATAAGGATTAGAAATATTTAAAAATTCTATAGATAAGTTATTAGTTTGTAAAGATCAAGTGTGTGAGTCACCTAGATATGAATTTTGATGCAAATGTGTTATTATTGGTGCTCCAAACTAGAGTGTTCCTATAATGAATACTCCTTGTAAGATGTTCCTTGGATGTGGTTTGATGCAAAAATAAAATGTCTTTAAATACCAAGACGCAATGAATAATTACACAAACTTTAACCAAGTTTTCTCCCAATAGTTATTGTAAAGGGTGGGAGTTGGCAATTCTAAATTTTAAATTTATGATTTTGGTGTCAATAGCACATTGTGAAAGATAAAACCCACATCCACAAGATTTACCCAAAACAAGGAGACAAAAATCTCAAGGTAGGGAATGTATGCATGGAAGTGTGGGCTAAAAATGGAGTGAATATGTGGGAATAAAGGAAAATAAGGATAAGATATGGTATAATATATGGAAATGTATTTAATTGAGAGTAAATGGGGATGTATAGGATAGAGGAATGAGTCAAACTTAACACAAGAGTGTGCCAATTACCTCTATGTAAGTGTATTAAGAACTTTTGTCAAAATGGATACAAAAATAAATGGGAAGTAGCATGGGTATGCAAATTCCATGTCATGTCCATTTTCCAAAAATAGAACTTACTAAATATATTAATTTCTCACTATCCAAAAATGGTAAGTGGGAGGTAATGGGACACATTGAAAAATATCATTTATTTAATATTTATATTGTCTTGGTACTATTTACATCTTTTAAAAAAATAAATATTAACCTAATTATCATTTCATTGGTTTCAACTCAAGAGGGACATTATTTTGGGAGCCCAATTCAGTTCTATTGCATACAAAGGGATATAATTTATTTATTTGCAACCATGACTCATTTTTATACTTTCTCTCACGAAGCCTTGTGCTTGTGGTTTCTTCAGTGGACAAAAACTCATTGGAGATCGAAGCTTGAAGATGAAAAATCATGAGTGTTAGGTGGCCAAAGGATGAAAACCCTTTGATCATAGAGGGAAATTCCATCTAGGGATTGTATTGGAGCTAAAGGTTTCAGGGAGTTTTCATATTTTTAGCTAGTTTTTGTGCAAGTTGTTCTAACTAGGATTTTGTCTTTCCAATTGGGTTTCTAGTGTGTTATGGGTGTCTTGGACATGGTAGGGATTTTTCTTGCTATTATTTTTCTACTCATAATCATTCTAGAGTTTGTATTATTTTCTAGTTCTTTGGATTTTAGTTTGGCTAAGTAGCAATGGAGTTTGCAATGGGATTTGTAGTTTCAAAGTTGTTAATTTGGATTTTGTGCTACAAAAGTGTCTATTGTTTGTTTTCTTGTAGGTTGTTTTTATTTTTCTATGTGTACCTCTTCCCAGATTCTAAAATTTGTTGGTGTACGTTTGGTGGGGTTTTTAGTGTATTTGCAAGTAAAACTAGGTTGCATGAGAAGTGTTTGTTGAAATGGCTCTAGAGTACATTTACAATTTTAGTTTTGAGTTGCTATTGTATAATATTCATTTTGTTGTGTATTTTATTTTCTAGATCTTGTTCAGCATGTTTTAAATTTATTTTTAGAGTTTTCCATCTTGTGAGTCATTTGTTCTTTGATTGGGTCATTTGTAGTGAAGTTTTACTTCAAATTTTGGAGTGTGGGTTAAAGTAATTTTTTTAGTTTTATAACTATTGTTAATTATGCCCCCTTTGTTGTTGTAGTAACCTGTTTGATGTATTTGCAATAGAAAATATCATAATGGAAGCTCTTTCCAGTGTTTGATATTGAATAGTGTAATCGAGTATTGGCAATTTTCAATAAAAATGCAATTCTTGTGATAATATCTTATCCCAACATCAAAAGATTTAAAACAAATATTTATTTAGTTTTAGTTTATTACTTTTTGCTATATGAGAAGATTAAAAACCAAAAGTTTAACAAGAAGGATATTACATTTGACCATTAAAAATATTACACTATAAATACGCAAAAGAAAAATGATACATAAGTTAAAGTCAAGGGTATAGTCATAACTTACAAATTTTTAAATATTCAAATAAAACTTATCAAGATAGTTTTTAGTGAAGGAAATAAACTTAACCTAATGCAAGAGAGTAACACAAAAGTTACAAAATTATCACAAATTTCAAAAGAGTAAAGACACATAACACAATTTATTGTGGCAAAATTATTCTAAGAGAACTCAACAAAAATAACAGCATTGTTACTATATTATGTAGACACATGTTACAATTCAATAGAGATTAGTCATGTTATCAAGCAGATCTTCAATGTTATCTAGAGTATAACCCCCAACATGAATCCACAATCCAAAAACTATACAAACCTTCATCCCAAACATCCAGTAGGCAATGGCAACCCACGACAACACAAATAGTTTTCCAAAACCATGAGCCAAGTCATAGTCAAATTTAACTAGATTGGACCCGTGTACCCTTCTCCTTAAATTCATGCACGCCAAATAGAATGCAATTCCTTGCAAAGAATCTTGATCTTCACAATCAAATAGATTAAATGATCAACTCAAGCACTCCAACTTAATATTCAAACATCTTACAAAATGCTCCCACAACCAACTCAAAAATAATGATAAAAGATGTTCCACCTAATCTACATATATTACTTCCTCTGTCAATACTTTCTCACACATCATAATATATATTCTAAATAATAAAATATGTTATACAAGAAAAAGGTCTAAAATAATAATGCATTCCATAAAAACCCAATTTACAAACTCAAAAATATTAAATTATTAATTTTTGTACAATACATACAACAAACCTAATATTTAAAATTTTGAACTTTTCTTGATAAGGAAAAGCACACCTGCAAAACGTTCAGTAGAATCTGTAAAAGAAATTAAACAAGACATACATTCTCTTTACTTTTGTTTTCTTTTGACCACAAATACATCAGAAGCAAAGCAATAAATTAAAAATTATTCTTTTTCTTTATTATGTGGGATCCACCCGTTGTCCCATAGATTTCCAAAAGACAAATTCCTAACTGTCTTGATGCCACGCTGGCAACCCTTTTTATTATTTTAATCAGATAACACGTGGACAACCCCGACAATACGCTGCCAAATTTAGCAGAGAGATTTTAATTAAATATAAAAGCAAAAGTGACCACTTTAGCAAGAGAAATTATTTATGTGCTTTGTAATGTGCCCTTCTTCCTAAATGGGGACCCTCCAATTCCTTTTCTTTCAAGTGGGATACACTTAAAAATGTGTATTTTAAAGTTTTTTATTTTTATTTTTTTATAATATTAATGTGGGAGAAGTAATGGAGCATATGGATAATTGTATCAAATGGTTGTTCACTAGGAGTAGTAGATATCATTCTTCATAAAAGTGGTAGTAAATGTATTGGTGTCTTTTTTATTAGTCAAGAATAATATGGTTATAATATAATATTAAGAATTTATATCTTTGTGTGTAAATGTCAATACATATGTTAATTATATCATGTTTCTAAGATGAATCTAGTAGCGTCCAAATCTTTTATTCAAACTATGTGTAAGTTGAGATTTCAAGGCATTAATCATATTTTCATTATCCAAAGTTTCGTGTTAGATTATTTGTGTTAACTTGTAAAGTAGTTGGTTTCTTTTGTTTTAGCTCTCTACAATCTCTTGGTTCCCGCATCACTTAACTCCCTCTATTTAGTTAGTTGTGGTTTGCAATTTACACTTTTACATTATATTCTCTTGCTCTTGACATCCTTATGATGGATCATGGAGAGTGATCCAGAAATTATGACATAGTTAAATTCATAAACATTCGATATCAATTAACTCTGCCATGTCTAATCTTCATCCCTAAGATGAACCTAGCACGCTGCACCCTAGAATTATTCATCTCAAACAATGGTGAAAGGTAAGATTTTAAGTTATTAGTTGTTATTGTTACCAAATGTCGGCATGCCATTGACATAAAAATTTGATAACTATAAACTGATCACCATCCTACTTATAATAAACACAGTGATCAAATTTGGGCCTTATAAGTTTGAACCTCAATACATAAGAATCATTTTTTTGCTACTAAATTTTAGGTCACTATTTGAGACCATAAATATATATATATTTTTTTATTTAATTACAAACCATTTACTCCTTTCCCTTTATGTAATGCTCAAGTGTGTGTGCCTTTCTCTTCCTCTCTTGGTTGTGTATCAAAAATTATATATGATACTCTATGTTGTTTTGCATTAGTTGATGACTAAAAATGGGTACCAACATAGTGATATTTGGCTATTCGTACTAGCCTAGTAACAAGGTTGTATTGATATGTTTTTTATTACTTATTTATGTTCATATTGGTTGAGGTGATTGAAATCGATTAAATAGCTTAAGGAAGTGTTAGAATTCATTTGAAATTTTTTTTTTATTACGGTAAAAGCAGGTTTTGAAGGGGCCTCGAAACCCTTTACAAAAGATCCTTAAGAAAAAAGAGCATTAAGAAATAAGAAGGAACAAACAGCTAAAAAACCAACATAGATACGAGCAAAATCCAACAAAAAAGCCCCACAGAACCAGCAATGACCAGCCAAAACAGACAAAACACCGAAAATGAACTACTTAATGTTTTTCAGGGCATTAGCCAAATTTCTGCTAATCCCATACAATTCTTTAATATTATCCCTAAGTTTAGGGATTTTCTTAGAAGAGGCCACAACAACTTTCTTCATGCTTGCCCTTGATCTCTTTGTCACTCCACTAGGAGCACTTTTCGCAGTCCCGGTCTCGATGGCATCTTCATCAATATCAAGGTCCACGACGGGTTTGGGAATGCTGGAGCTTTCAAGGACCTTAGAGATCTCCTCTAGGTTCTTAGTAACAGCTGTCATGATATTGTTGGCATTATAACAGATAAGGGAGATTGTTGGCATTATAATAGACAAGGGAGATTGTTGGCATTTCAATAAGGATATTGAGAAGGTTGTTGATGATTATGGATATAACTTCTAAAGGATGTTTACTGTCTTAATATTATTATTTTGTCATTGATGTCAAGAAATTGATTTTCTAATTCAATATGATGTTGCCATATCTTGAGAAGTATGATTTGATGAGTATAAAGATGTCGGTAAAAGAAACAGAAAGAATGTGATGAATAAGGGGAAGAATAAGTTATTCAATGGGCAACTATTATCGAGTTAGACAATGATGAGATCATGATGTTTAGATTGTTTTGATATCCTACATATGTTATTGATTGTAAGGTTAATACTATACTATGTTACCAAGCAAAGAACCTAGTCGGTAAACCCTAAGGTTATCGCTATCGGTTAATGAAGGCAGAATGTCTACTGAGTGAAGTTTAGTATTTACTGAGTTGCAACCGAGTAATAACAGAATGCATTGAATGAATAAAAACATTATTTAATGAAGGAAGTTGATGAGCTGGCTATGATTAAATGATTGGTATGCCATGAATGAAGTTTGTTAAAGAATATATGGCAAAGGAAAATTGACAGGAAGATCTACAGCTCAGATTGAACCGCAATACCCTAGCACAAGTTCCAAGAAATGTATGCAAGTTCCAAGGCGGGGTAAAATGTTTTCAGAACGAAGGATACATTGAACCTGGTCAAGTTTGAAGATCTGATGGCTATGATTGATCATGGGAAATGTGATCAAGGAGATTATGCGGTTGGCAAATTGTTTATAAATAAGGAACTGTTGATAAACAATGTATGCGGGCAAGTGTATGCACAAGGATGCTACATAGTGATTACCGAGCACAGAAGCTTGAAGACCTGTTTGAATAACAGAGTATAGAGCCCAGCAGATGGACAAGATAAGTCCTATGACTAAATTGTATTGAGCAAATAAGAATCTGCTTTAGCATTTTATATGTGAAGTTGCAGATAGATTTTTATTACTGTTATTTTTTAAAGTGACAGAAAATCTCTTAACTGAGTGGACTTAACAGTCTTATTTGTAAAACCCTCTAGCAAGGTGACATTCTGATTGAGTGTTTGAAATCCTTTAACAAGGTCACTTCTAACAAGGTGAAGATCCTAACAGATCTGAGGGAAATCCCTTAACCGGGTCACATCTAGCAATGTGTTTGTAATCTTTAACAAGATTTGCTTTTAACCGAGCATACTCTAGAAGAGTATATTTCTTAGTGGGTCTGAAATCCCATAGTGGTTTTTCCCTATTTGGGTTTCCAGGTTAAATCTGGTGTTATGAGTGTTATGATGTTTATATGCTTATGTTTAGCAGTTTTGGTTATATTGCTGAAGTATATGTTACCGAAGTTGAATCTGTTATTTTTATGGAAGATTAAGTTTGTATGATTCACCCCCCCCCCTCTCATCTTATTAGCTTGGCATCTGTACTTAACATTAAGTATCAAAACTATCAGATATCCGGAATCATAACCAATAGGTTTTTCATAGCAGTTTTTCCTTCCTCCAGATTATCAATCTGAGCTTCCATCTTCTTAGCTTTTTCCTCCATGTCCTGCTTCCATTGCTTCTAGTCCCTTTCATCTTTCTTCCTTTTCTCTTCCAATTGCTTCCCATTTTTTTCCAAATTCTTAATAACGTCATAGTCAAAACCCAATCTAGCCTTAGATAGGTTTTTGAGATTATTCAAAAATAACCCTTCTCCAACATACTCCTTATCCTTGCTCAGATTCTCCTTGTCCATTTCCTGCTCAATTTCCTTATTCTTCTCCTTCTCAAAATCCATATATTTTTCCTCATTAATCTTATCATCCTTCTCCCCCATTGGTTGGCTATTGTCATTGCCTAAACTAACACTGTGGGTAGGACTATCTTGGTCGGACACATCCTCAACTTCTCCTTCCTCTTCCCCCACATCCTCTTCTTTCCAACTTTCCTCCCCTCCAGACTCATCCATTTCCATCTCACTACCATCTTTTCCGGTATCCTCTGAATCATTCTTGTCCTCTTGAATTTTCATCCCAGTGACACTTTTTCTCTTTTTGCTTTGAGTCGACTCTTCCTTGTTGGGCCCACCTTCCTCCACCTTTCTCTTACCTTTCCCTGGAGACACAGACAATCTCTTATTTTCCTGGATAGTGAGGATTTTGCAGTGCTCATAGATGAGCAAAATGAGGCCACAATGAATCCATTTGAAATGTTAAGGAGGATATTTCAAATTAAAATAAGAAATTTAAAGGTGTTAGAAAATATTTTTTTATATTTTTATTAAAAAAATACAAGGGGTGATATTTATATATGGCTTGGAGATAATTATAACTTGTTTAAAAGGCAAAGTGAGTGGTTATAATGAGTTTGAAAGGTCAAAATTAATTGAATTGAAAAGCTTGTCTTGTGCATAGGTGAAAACAAAAAGGTGAGTGACTTTAGATATCTTCAAAAATATACCATATAACTTTTAAGTTGTAAAACATAAGATAAAAATATAATATTTTATTTTTGGGTGTGACCTTATATGCAAAAAGGTGTGTTCTTTTTCTATTTGATTCTCTATTTCATTCATTTCCTTAGAAATTGGGACAGCAAAAGAGAGAAGATTGAAATTTCTAAAACCCTAGCTTGCATTCTTTGCAAAGAATTTTTTATGAATAAATTTTAATTAAATTAAAATATAATAGTATAATATTTACAAAAAAATGTGGGTGGTAAAAAGGCATACCCTTAAAGACTAGATGAAATCAAGTTCAAATGAGAGATAACAAGTCAAAGCTAAGCTCGAGTATAACATAAAAACTTAAGTAGCTAATGCAATTCTTGTAGGAGAGGGACCATTATCATTAAATTTCCCCATATATCACTAGGAGCAAGATTATCATCAATTGACTCTCATCCAATGACTGCACCCTCTTCCTCGAGAATATCCTTTGATGACATTTGAGCATGCACCAAAGAAATCACTAGAGGAACTTTGTTATCTTCAATCCATCCAAGAGATCCATTCCTATGAGATAAGGTAGAAGGTGGTTGTGAAGGATGGGACCAACCCCAAGTTGCATTATATTTATTTCATCGAGCCTAAGATCTATTAGATTGGGAATCATAGTCTCATTTGGTAAACTAGTGAAGCATCCTAAAATTACACCCCTTCGCAATTTTGACCGCATTTAGGTCTTCACCTTAGTGTTTGTGCCCCTTGGCCTGTTCGAAGACATGACTATGTCCACACCCCTCATAAATGTTATAAAACTTGATTCCCCCTCTTGGGCACCTTGATCCTAACCCAAAATAGGGTAGGACCAGGGCATGGTGCCTTGGTCCTCACTGGGACCATGGCACCATGCCACGGTCCTCCCTAAATTGGGCCCTCTTTAAACCCATTTTTGCAATTCAAAATTGAGCAAGATTCCCTTCTCTATGTCGCCTCATGTCGGAAAATTAGTCAATTTTCCCAACGAGCAAGTATAGAGAGATAATTTTTCCTCTCATTTTGACATACATACACAACAAGGAGATTTTGGACATCAAGCAACCAAGCATTCAAGAGCAATTGAACATTTTTAGTCTTCCTTCAAGCCTTGGAGCAACAATAAAGTCAAGATTCAAGCATTGAAGAGGACATCATTCATCCTATTTTGTTGAAGACCTCATAAACCCTAATTCCATGTGGAGGCAAGTAAAACTTCACAAGGAGGTATCATCATTCAATTTTCAGTCATAATTCAACAACTCCCTCAAAAAGAGAATCTTTCATTACAGTCATTTCAATTATCTTTATTTCAATTTCATGGTTAATTTCAAAACCGGGATTTGACCTAAGGCAAGCCCCCATTCCCAACCTATTTTCCCTTCTTTCTGTGTGCAGGAAACAAGTACAGAGTTGTGATCTTCAAAATAAGCATTATTTGCATATACGAATCAACCCTTTTTGGCATGTGAAAAAGTAGGAGGACTAGGGCGCCCACCACCACGGTCCCAACATTTTTGGAGATTTTTCAAGGATCAAATCCGAATTTGCATATATTGCTTAGATCCAGGTGCATGCGAAAATCCCCTGTCTGTAGCTCACTATTTTCTCAGTTTACCTTCATTTTTCAACACTTTACTTAATTTCAGAAATTCAATTTACAAAAGAGGAATAAAATTATCACACAATTAACCCCAAGTCCATTCAGTATTCGATCATTGTCTGAATCTAGTGGATTCCCTTTCCTCTTTTGAACGTAATGTTCCCTAAGTGAAAAATTAGAGGTTTTCATCTCTCTTGGGTGGAAACCCTTAATTTTGATTTTTGTTCTCATATTTGAGTGTTTATGCAATTTAAAATTCAAGTTTTCATTTGCAAGTTTGATTTCAAAGTGAATTTTAATAGAGGTTAATTTCACTAAAATCCTAATTTTTAAATTTAAAATTGAGCTTGTGAATTGCTTAGTTTGCATAAATTATTTCAGATCTGAGTGTGTTTCAAATTTCCAAATTCAAATTTTCACTTGCAGGTTTAATTTCCAATTTAAATTTTTAAAATTAAGTGCTTTATTTCAAAAACCCTAATTTTTTAATTTAAATAAAAAATGAGCTTGTGGATTGTTTAAATTTTGAATTTATCATTTTAGAGTTGCTTCAAATTCAAAATTGCAATCTTGGATCAAATTCAAATTTTAATTTTAAAATTAAGTGGTTAATTAAAAGAGCCCAAATTTTAAAATTTAAATTAACCTTGTGCATTTTCCAATTTTTTATTAATTATTTCAATTTCCAAATTTCAACCTTAGATCTAATTTTAAAATTAAGAGGTTCTTTTTACAAGGCCCTAATTTTAAATTTAAATTTTAAAATTAAGTGGTTAATTAAAAGAGCCCCAATTTTTAGATTTAAATTGATTATTTCAATACCCAAATATCAACATTACATTTAAAATTTTAATTTAAAATCAAGAGGTTATTTTCACAAGACCCTAATTTTAAATTTAAATTTCCTAGGGGGTTACATTATTGTTCTTGAATAATCATTTTTCTAAAAAAATTGCATTATTCAATTATTTTGCAAGTTTCAAAGTTAGATTCCAAATTTTTCAAAATTCAACATTCAAATTTTAAATTGCAAATTTCAAGTTTCCAATTTCACTCCCTTAGTGCATGAGTTTTACTACTATTAATTCGACTGATAATATCTACATGAGAAGAAGTTGTAGAATTAAGGCTTCCCAAGGTTTAATTACCGAGGAGATGAAGCCTAATTTGGATAACTTATTTCATGAGGATGTTGGTGGTTCTTCCAATCCTAAAAATATCCTCATTTATCTTCATTCTTTTCATAATTCTCATGATGTGGATGAATCACTAAGTTGGATTTTCATTGACCAATTGGAGAAGATTGACAATCAATCTGAAAATCTTCAACAATGGATAAGTCAACAATACCTAGAAGGTGAATCTCTCCCATTGATTGAACGATTGAAAAGAATGGTTCAAAGTGATAAACTTGGTGTTGATGTCTTGCGTGGTATTGCTCATATTGTTGATACTAATATTATGCCCATGAAGAGTTATGATGAAATCCTTGGTTATACACAACCTCCTAGTCAAGTTAATCATTACATTTCTTTGACTACCCCTATGGGTAGTGTTCCCACCTTTACATCAAATATCATGGCTACCTCTACACAAAATGTCATACCTGGGGCAACTCCTCTAATCATAATTCCTTCATCCCTCCTACTATGAGTCTTCCATAATTTTTTACCCAATCATCTCCCATACCTACCTATCATAGTGTTCAACCTCCTTATTATCAACCCTCACCTTCCTATAACAATATCCATCCTTATACTCCTTCATTTAACAATGTTACCCCTCCTCAATCCAACATGTCCAATTTCAATCCTTCTACCAAAGCTACCATCAATAGTGTAGCCCAAACAATATCTTATTTACAACAACAAATAGCTTTCATGAACCAATCCAAGTATAATGTGCCCACATTTGATGTAGTGAGCCCATTATCCAATGACATTGTCCAAGTTGTCCCTCCTAAACATGTAGAAGTTCCTCAATTAGAGCTTTATAATGGAAAAGGTGATCCCTTGACTCACGTTAAAACATTTCAAACTTTGTGTTGTGACTTTTCTCATGACCAAAGATTGTTGGCTAAATTGTTTACTAGAACACTAAGGGATAAAGCTTTTGCAATGGTATTGTTCTTTGCCTCCTTATTCTATTAATTCATTTCAACAATTGGCTAATGCTTTCATTCAACAATTTCACAATAATATTGATCCTAAGATTACTTTGACTAATTTGATGCATTGTAAGCAAGGCGTTAAAGAAAAAGTGATTGATTTTATTGGTAAATATAAGCATTTGTATTCTCAAATTTCTTTTCCTGTGCCTGATCAAGATATTCAAAGAATTTTTATTTCTAATTTGCAAGAAGATATTAGGGATTAACTTCTCTATTATGAGTTTACTCCTTTATGGAGTTGTGTGCAGTACTTCACAATTATCAGCTTACCGTGAGTCAATTGGAACAATCATCTTCAATGGCTCCGAATGATAAAAGTGAAAGTGCTCAACAACCTTTTGCAAAGTTCAAACTAGATAAGGGATTCATCAAATTCAATGACAACAACAACACTCAAGTAGCAGCCGCAACAACAGGTGTGCCTCCTTTGTCCAAATACTTTAGAAAATAATTCACTCCTCTTAATAAATATTTGCATAGTATTATGTCACAATTGTTACAAAGGAAAATTGTTGAAAATTTCCCCTATTAAACCAATTGATACAACTAAGCCATTGTCACCTTCTTATGATGCTAGCTAAAGCTTTTTTCCAATAGCATCGTCAACCTGGCCATGACACTGAAAAGTGTTATTCCTTGAGAAGTAAGTTTCAAGACTTGATTGATAACAATGCCATATATGTGGCTGGTGTGAATGATAAAGGAAACAAATCTGTAGCTCCTCCTAATCAAAATCTTCAAATTTTTATTGACCCTTTACCTTCCCATTCTACTAATGTGATTGAGACTGGTCGTCTTGCCTTCTCTCTCAATGATCTTGGCCTTGAGTCTAATAATGCGGTGAAACTTATAGATCAAATCAAACCTGATAAGGACTTATGCATTGCATTTGATCCTAGTGATACTATTGAAGCACCTGACGACCCATTATATATCACTCCAAGAATCAAAGGCATACCCTCTTGAGGGGTGCTAATTGATTCGGCTTGTATGGTTAATGTGATAAGTAAAGAATTTCTTTATACTTTACAATTGCATCAAGTGACATATGAGAAATTTGATGTGATGATTAAGATCTTTGATGGTTTCTCTTGTCCCTCCATTGGTTTTATTTCTCTTCCCATTGAGGTTTGTACTAAAGCTTTAGATGTTAACTTTGTTATTATTCCTACATCGGAACAATTTCGTGTGAAGTTGGGACATTCTTGGCTCTCTTCCATGAAAGCGATCCCCTCTACAGTTCATAAATGCTTAAAATTTCCTC
Organism: Cryptomeria japonica; assembly: GCF_030272615.1. Taxonomy (NCBI): domain Eukaryota; kingdom Viridiplantae; phylum Streptophyta; class Pinopsida; order Cupressales; family Cupressaceae; genus Cryptomeria; species Cryptomeria japonica. Next base: position 608,380,429 of record NC_081410.1, read on the forward strand.
TTGATGACAAAATCATGACTGTTAATCATAGCATGTACCAACCCACGGTTAGGCAAAGAGATATTTTTCTTGATTATTTCTAGTCCGAACAATCCCAACCTCTTAAACCTAGAAGTGATTCTCTTTTTCAATCTTATCAAAAATGAAAAAATGAGATGATTTTATCCTCGAGTAAACCTATAAATCCAACACTTAGTCTTCCTTTTAATGATCATATGCCTCTTCTTCTAGACAAGTCTATCCTTCCTCCTAAGGAAAGTGATATTATTTCTCCTAAGGAAGAATCTATTCCTTCTCCTAAGAATGAGTCTATTCTTCCTTCCAAGGATAGAAAAATCTCTTCCTCCTGAGCATCAATTTATTCCTCCTCCTAAGGCTAAACATATCATTCCTCACAAGGATAGACTTGTTCCTCCTCCTCATGAAGGACCTAGTCTCCTTCCTACACCTCCCATTCCTCCTTTATATGATGCAGTTCTGCCTCCTTTATCTTACAAAGGGAAGCAACCGACCTCTCCTATTGTTTAGCCTTAAAGACCTTCCCCTATGCATCCTTCCTTTAAAGAAGAAAGTGAGCCTACACCTGATGAACCTACACCTTCACAACCTTTAGCTACAACTAAAAGAAACCGTTGTGTGAGAGGATGACGACGGATATGTTGTGCTAGAGCTCGTGAACTTGCTTCTCAAACCAGTTTTTCTCCCAAGATGTGAACTCTTGACATAATACTATTTATTCAACCTTCTCCTAACCAAGAGGTTCAACCAAATTCTCCAAGATGCAAAATTCTTAAGACAAATGACGGTTTAAGTTCTATTCCTATTAGAGCTCCTATTTTTGTTAATCTTGATGAAGAAATAAGTGAGAATTTTGGTAATGGTGAAAATGTTGATCCTAATGTTGCAGATGATGAATATGAGTATATTGATGTTGACAATGATTTATCTAAACAATTTTCATAAGCATTAATCTTAGGCTCTAGCTCCTAGTGATAGACAAAGTGACTCATCATTAGAGCATGGTCCTTGTTTGGAACTTGCAATAGCACCATCTTCTATGCTTGATGTGGTGCCTCTTGCATATTGTCCACCTTCTTGAAACAATCATGAGCAATATTAGGGGGCGGATGATGTGCTTGATTAGCTTGATTAGCATCGTAGATTCTCTCTCTCCCCTCTATTGCTTGTTTGTGACCTTCTATCTATCTCTCAATTCTTCTATTTTTTGTCCCTAGTGTTGTCTACTTGAGGACGATGCAAAGCATAGAAATCTCTTTTGGTCTCTCCCATGTTGACTCAAAAGGCACATGTGCCCTTCTCCTATGGTGCTTTCCTTTCTTTGGAGGATGAGAACAATTCTATGCATATATATACAAATGATATACATTGGCTATCATAAAAATCATATTGACTCTAGAGTTAAGTGAAACCACCCCATGCTTTGTGTTTTGTGGTCATTATCTTTTGATTTGTCCTCTCTTGGGGGCTTATTATTGTGATAATGTGCTTGTCTTTTTGGGTGTATCCTACCTTAAAGTCATTGTTCCCAATAAGGCATGTACACAATCGTTTTAACGTGGGGGAATACACTCCGCTCAATGACTCTCTCTCTCTCTTGCATATCTTGATACTTAAGTTACTTAGCAAACTTTGTCTTTTGCTTTGTAATTTTTGTATTTTTCTTTTCATGACTCATAGTAAGAGAACCCTACTAGTTTTTAGCTATGGTTCTCTCTTTCTCTTTCTTCATGATGTCCCTTTTATCTTGTTATCAAAGTTGTGAAATCCTAAAGTCCGTTGGGGGCTTGGTGTATCTTGCCTTCTTGATAACTCAGTGAATTTTTTTCAATGTGAACCATTTTTACTTTACCAAGAATATGGTTGACTTCATACTCCCGCTTAAGTGGGGGCTAAATGTGGCGTCCTAAAATTGCACCACTTTGCAATTTTGACCGCATTTGGGTCTTCACCTTAGTGTTTGCACCTCTTGGTCTATTCAAAGATATGATTATGCTCACACCCCTCATAAATATCATAAAACTTGATTCCCCCCTCCCTTGGGCACCTTGATCCTAACCCAAAATAGGGTAGGACCAAGGCATGGCACCCTAGACCTCACTGGGACTATGACACCACGCCATGGTCCTCCCTAAATTGGGCCCTCTTTAAACCCTTTTTGGTAATTCAAAATTAAGTGGGATTCCCCTCTCCATGTCGGCTCATGTCAAAAAATTAGTCAATTTTCCCAATGGGCAAGTATATAAAGAGGATTTCCCCTCTCCTTTTGGCATACATACACAACAAGGAGATTTTAGATATCAAGCATTCAAGAGAAATTAAGCATTTCCAGTCTTCCTTCAAGCCTTGGAGTAGCAATAAAGTCAAGATTCAAGCATTGAAGAGGACATCATTCATCCTATTTTGTTGAAGACCTCATAAATCCTAATTCCATGTGGAGGGAAGAAAAACTTCACAAGGAGGTATCATCATTCAATTTTTAGTCATAATTCAGCATCTCCCTCAAAAGGAGAATCTTTCATTACAGTCATTTCAATTATCTTTATTTCAATTTAATTATTAATTCCAAAACCGAGGTTTGACCTAAGGCAAGCCCCTATTCCCAACCTATTTCCCCTTCTTTCTATGTGCAGGAAACAATTACGAAGTTGCGATCTTCGGAATAAGCATTATTTGCAAAGATGAATTAACCCTTTTCGACGTGTGAAAAAGTAGGAGGACCAGGGCGCCCACCACCATGGTCTTGATATTTTTGGAGCTTTTTTTAGGATCAAATTTGAATCTGCATATACTGCTCAGATCTGGGTGCATGCAAAAATCATGTGTCTGTAGCTCACTGTTTTCTCAGTTTTACCTTCATTTTTCAACACTTTACTTAATTTCAACAATTCAATTTATAAAATAGGAATAAAATTATCACACAATTAACCCCAAATCCATTCAATAATCAGTCCTTGTTTGATTTGTGATTGAATCTAGTCGATTCCATTTCCTCTTTTGAATGTAATGTTCTCTAAGTGAAAAATTAGGGATTTTCATCTCTCTTGGGTGGAAACCCTAATTTTTTCCCCATTACAACTAGATATGACCTCACTATTGTCCTTGAGGATGACAAGTGTATGGACACATAATCTATAAATAGTGCAAGAAGCATTAAACCCCAATGGTGTAAAAGATCCTATAGATAGGCTACCTCAAGTGAAACTTGTCTAGATAAGCACATTATAGAAAATCATAAATTTAGTGTAAAGAGAGAAAACTACATTAGAAGAACATCCCAAAAAAAATAATAGAATTTCTATCTTTCTAGATGATAAAAATAATCTCTACTCTCAAAGTATGCCGATTCTAAGTATACTTGAAGGGGAGATGAGGCCAATCTCCTAACAAAAACATATGCCATAAAAAAGTAGTAGGTATAAAAGGCTTGAAAAAATCATGAAATCAATTCCAATCTTCTTCAACTAGATGTAAAACCAAATAGGATGCTTGAGAGTTTCTAAGTATCAATAAAATGGACAATGAGGATTAAAACTCCCAAATATGCATTAGATAAGAATCAAGTAGAAGACCTTGAAAAAATACACCAAGAAAAGTTAGACAATTTAGGCTTGAGAATAGTTAATTTGATAGCTTGGAACTTATGATACCAAGTTCTCATAGAAGATTGAAGTTTCTAGTGATGATTCAGTTATCCAACCATAGTAAGATGAGGAGAAAACCACAAATACCCTTTTCAAGATTTATAATTATGAAATGGTGTATCAAGATACCATTTCCAAATTTTCCACAATGACCTAGCCTCAATTTTGTAGATAATTTGAGAAATAATAGTATTATTAGTTGCTTGGATAGTCTCTTAATCTTGGTTAGAGAGCTTATATTTTTTTTAATTTACCAAGAAAGGAAATTCTTGATAGTTTATTAATGATTATTGAGTTAGGAGGGACGTGAAGAGCAAGTGAGAACTTTCAAAAAAAGAGTAAGGGTAAATTACTTGAGGATCAAATTGAGTTATACCTAATCTAGTAGAAAGAAAAGAAGGAATTAGGGATCATACAAATTTGATAGCAAAACTCTAAAGGAAGAGGAAGGTTAAAGAGAAACCCTTTGGGGTTCAAAGATCAAGAATGTGAGATGTCACATGATATTTAAGAATGATGGTAGGAGGAATCCTATAATCTTAGATTTGAAGATGAAGAAGGTAGATAGAAAACATGGATCAAGGAAGTGAAGAAATGATAGCTTGGGAAGAGAAAAGTCAAAATATCACCAGGGACAAAGAAGAAGCTTAAAGGTGTAGGGAAATGAGAGAATGAACATCAAGGTGTGAAATCTGAAAAACCATAAACAAAGAAAGGACTTGGAGTAAAATAAGGTCGCATGGTTAAAGGAAAGCATGTTTGCAAGAGGAAAATGTAAGAAATAAAGTATTATAATGGCATGGGTAAGTTCTTACAAAAATATAAAATCTACAAGGATGAATTAGTCAAAAAAAAAAAGAGTTTTGGGGGAAATCTAAAGATGAGAGGGAGAGAAAGAATTGTGTAATTGGGAATGGTGGAAGAAGCCCATGGGAAATTAACATTTTTATAGGAAGGAAAAAGGAAGAAAGAAAGATTGTGGAGTTGGGAGGGAAGTTAACAACTAGTGAGAGGTGGGTAGGTCTAGATAAATTTTCAAGTTGTTACAAAAATGGGAAAAAAACTTTTAGGGATGTGAATTATGAAATGAAATAAGGAAAAATATGGAAGTCTAAAACAATTACACAACTCCATAAATTATGAGGGAAGGACAATGATGTGGGGATATGAGAAAGTGGAGGGAACTAGGAATGGTGAATTTATACATGTGCAATGTAACTCTATAATTTTGTAAGAGGAACTGTTAATTGGGTACATGGGGAAGCAAATGAATTTTGAACATCTATCAAAGTCTTTGAAATCTCTTCAAGTCCACAAAGGAATTTGGGTCTCTATATGATTGAGGGGAAATTCTAGATATCTAACTAGGGTCTCCAATCTTGTAAAATGAGAAGGGAGGAAAGGGGGGAATGATGACCTTTTTCGAAATGTGAAAAAATCTATAGAAAGTTTGCAAACCTAAAAATCATAAAAATAATATAGACTCCCCGAACTTAGAAAATTTTCACTTTAAAATATTTAGGCACATGAAATAATATAAGGAAAAACATAAAACTAGCCATGAAATTGACCAAGGGAGCTCATTGAAGAAGATATTTTTTTAATTATCAATAATGGGAAAGCTAGTATGGAGTAAAAAATGGATTAAAAAATAGATAAATTATATAATTTAAGCATATGCTCTATAACTTCAATTATTTGGTATGTTTGTGGCTCAATACAAGAACCACTTCTTTGAGCTAAATTTGTAGGCAATCTTCATTGATAATGAGAAGATTTTAGTTAGTATATTTTGAGACTCTTGAACTCTCATATTATGGGAACGATCCATCTATTTGCACTTGAGACTCTTGAGATGTGTGTGGAGAAGGTGAAATTTGCAGCGGAAAATTTGGATCCTAGACACTATTTCTTTCTTAGGTAGACTTGAGGGTTTAAGTATCTCAACCCCAACCTATAGGGTATTTTAGTACACCATTTCTACCACATAAACTTTGTAATAGTATTATTATGACCTTAATTCTTAGCAGGGATCCAAAGGAAGGGACAATAGTGCTTATCATGGAGAGTGTCATCTCACAAGTTATTTTAAAGTAGTATTTAGGTTTAGCATCAAATTGGAGGTATTCAATCAATTTTTCCCAATTTGAGTTGGTAGCAATTTGTGGGTAGGTTGAAAGGACCAAGTTTTATTTGCATTGGGTAAGTTATTGTGAAAGAATGTTTCCTATGGGATAACAATTTCTTAAGGAAAGAGTGTGATTGGGTCAAACTTGACTATTAGAGATGTCAAAATATCACACTAAGTAGATTTGTGGTTGGTAATTTCTATGTTCACCAAAGTGCTTTATTTGTAGATATTTAAGTTTTAAGGCATATATCTAGAAAGGATCTAGAGGATTAGCTTTGTGTGGCTACACTTGTTGTGAGAAAGCTATGCAGAAATAGGCAATTGTCCTTACCATGATGTAGATTTCGAAGAGTAATCCAATTCCTAGTGGTGAAGGATGTAATTTCCAACCATATGTGTCTTTCTCTTTAAATTTTATTTGTCTATTAGATATTGTATATGATATTATATTATTTTGTATTGGTTGGTGATCTTTTTATGGGTATCAACATGCTAATATTTGGAGATTCAATATGTATATTTAGATGTATGTTATTAATTTATGTTTCAATCTATGTCTCTTTTAATCGCATTATTTTATTATACTCATGTGATAATAGACGATATATTATGATGGTTTTATATCAATATTTTTGATTTATTGTTAAATATATTATTATCTATAGATATTTTATGTTGGTTATCATATATAACTTTACCTACATTTACCATGAAGGTACACTTGATATGTTTAATGAGTGTGCAAGTATAGGATTAGAACCATCAATTTTTAATCGAATTCAAACACTCGTAATTTTTCTAGTATTATGCACTTAAATAGTAAATCCTTATTTAAATAATTCATGATTGTAAATCCTCATTAGATAATCTAGTTACATATTTGTACTCTTGCATGGTTTTCAGTTATTTCCTTATGTACATATTGGTTGCTAAGAGTGAAATCAATTAAATGACTTTGTGAAATATTAAATTGCATCTAAAATGTTAAGAGGGATATTTAGAATTAAAATAGGATATTTAAAGGTGTTAGAAAATGTTGTTTTTATATTTTTATTGAAAAAATATAAAAGGTGATGTTTATATATGACTTAGGGGGTAATTGTGCCTTGCTTAAAAAACAAAGTAACTTGTTATAGTGGGCTTGAAAGTTCAAATTACATATGTCTTTCAATAAAATATGGATTGTTTTGGAGAGAAAGGTTGATATATTGGATCTTGCAATGATTCTATCTACAAAAGATTGTTTGTGGAAGAGACGAGTATTTACCTTATTTTTGTTTGTGGATTACAATAAGATATTTTCCATATATTTTATAGGTTTTAAACCTGTTGGAAAGTTATATAAATTTGAAAAAAAAAAGTTAAATATTTTATTGATCTCATTGTGCAAATAGTCTTGTTGGGATTTTGGAATAGTTTTAGATTTCATTTTGTTATGTATATTCTAGATTGAGAGTTTCTATTTTAAAAACATATAAAATTACACCCAAATCCTTATAAAAAAATTCTAGAATTTATTTGATAATGGAAGTGTGTTCTCTTCATATTTAGATCAAAAGGGTTTGATTAGATTTTTGAATTGTTGAGTTTCTTGTTATCGGGCGAATAACTTCAAGATCTATTTGTGGTGGATGTAGAATCTGTATAGTTCATAAATAATTTGAAAATATTATTTCTAAAAAAAAATCGGTTAATTATTTTGTGGCTTTAGATATCAATAAGGGTAATGAAATTTGTACATGGGAAATTGGTGTTTGTGTGTGAAAAATAATTTATTTCATCCTCTAAAGATCATTTGTAGAAGTAGTCTCCTTAGTTGTTCAAGTTGAGATTAGTAGATGGCTTGGAACACTTTATTTCTTACTCACCTTTGGGCTAATACAGATCTAAGGTGTAGTTTATTCTTACCCACCTTGGATATAAGAGGTGTAGGAAAGGTATACCTTCTTACTCATCTTGGATAAAAGAGGTTTTAGTGTAGCATGTTTCCACGATTCACTATGGATATTAAATATCTAAAGTGAATGATTGATCCATTTTATTCTTATCCTACTATTTTAATCCTTATTATTGGAATCAATTATGATTCTTCATGCATGCTGAGAAAAACACATTCAATTTATGTTTGTGGGTAATCTTGTGTGGTTTTTATATGTATGATAACAATGGTGTTCATCTCCTAAACAAAAGAGACGGGCCTTAGGTTCTTGCATTGTTGATTGGCATTAAAAACTATTGGTTTGTGTATTGTATCTTCTTAGAGATCATGCAAGTATCTCATCTCATCTAATGCTTTTTGTATCATGATAAATTGAAATCTATATTATTGTGAAAGTTGCAAACTTTAGAGAACTTATAATTGTTTCTTTCAGGCTTGTAAACAATTTTCAAAAGTTCACATCCATGCATATATTATATTTTTATTATGGAAAATGAATGAAAATGATTATGTAAGTGAGAAAATTCATTTAAGTAAAATGGATACCTTTTTCATTCATTTTAAAAAAGTATGTCATTGAATTTTTTAATTCATAAAAATGATGTTATGTATGAATGACATTCAATGTTATACTTGTTTTAAATCAGAACTTAATTAGTTAAAATTTATGTGTTGTTTTTTATTTGGGTCATTCGATTGCCTAAGCTTTCTCATTGTATTAGTAGATAATGTTTTATGGTATTGGTAGAATGAATGATTCATAAAGCACAACTCTTGCTGCAGGTTTTGCAAATGGGGTTGCAAGCTAAGTGGGTTTAAACTTGGAGGAAACTTCGTGGTTAAGCACACTTGAGTTGGAGTAATATTGGGATCTATGACCTCTAGAGAAGGCCCAATGCTTCACCTTTGTGAGCATTAACTAGATGCAATGAGTGCAAAGTGGACCATTCATTCTCATGAGAGATGGGTTCTTGTGAACCACTACTCATGAAACATGGGTCAATATGTTTGACTTGTAAACTACACAGTTAAATCCTAATAGAAATATCATAATTTGACTTTCTGTGGAAAATATCTCCTACTTATTAGATAATATTTTTTTACGGTGGTTGTTTTATAAATTTAATCTTTATTTTGGGTTTGTTAAGTCGTTTTCCATTATGAGAACCTTTAATCCATTATGTATTTGACTTTAGAGAAAATTAGGACTATGTTATTCATTTTAGGCATGTTCACTACTTTAAATAACTCATTTTGGTAATAGGGTTATCTACAAATAGATCAAGTGATTTAGATTGGTAATAAAGGTGATTTGGTTCTTAAAAGTGGCTTAGACTTGTAATAAGGACAATTTGACAATAGTGATTTGCGTTGAGTTTTTTTGAAAAAATAAATAAAAGGGAATTAACCGCCGGGTTTTTCTTCCCTTCCCATTAACTTATGATGGTTTTTCATGTCCTCTTGTATCTTTTATTGTATCTTTGGTGCATTTTTCCTCTTATGTGTGTTTAGTAGGTCTTTTTTGAGATTTAATTGGTCATATCTCCCTTGAGACTAATCACATATGACTTGTGGAGATGGGAATTTAATTAAATAAAAATGGTGTTTTATTTAATTAAATAGATGAATAAGTAAATAAATAGATTAAATGGGTAAATTAAATAAATTAACTCACCTAGAAGGATAAAGGAATAAAGGGATAAATTTGATTAAATGGTAATGATCAAATTAGGGTGTCAACATTTTGCCCCTCTTTGAGATGGTGTTACAAAGTAGCATCATTCCAAATAAGATTAAGACATAGAGCTTAGAATAAAATGGTTACATTGTGGAAGATGCCTCAATCATTAAAAATAGTGACTAAGAAGAAAGATGATGAGAGATGAGGACAATGATGATGGAATTGGATGACATGACTCATCAACTTTAGGAGTTGGATTTTGTGATGGCATATGTAGATAGTGAGAGGACAAAATAGTTCACATATGAAGGTGAGGCAATGGCTTGTGAACCTATTTGATTGAAAAATGGTAAAAAATCAATGGATTGGGGCATACCCTATGAAGTGGGTTGAAGGATATAGGTGGATTGTGGAATGGAAGTTGGTAGATTGAGATAGGATGAAGCGGATGGCAATTTAAGATAGGATAGAGGATTAGGATTGGATGGAGAATTGAGGTATGATGGAATGGATGGTGAGTTGAGATAGGAGAAAGTGGAATTTGATGGACTAAGGTAGGAGGGAATGGAAGATGGTGGATTGAGATAGGATGGAGTAGATGGTGGATTGAGATAGGAGGAAGTGAAGATGGTGGATTAATACAATATGGAGTTGATAATGGTGAATTAATGTATGATGGAGTGGAAGGTGGTAGATTGAGATAGGATGGAGTTGATGATGATGGATTAATGTATGTGGAGTGGAAGGTGAGGAATTCAGATAGGATGGGGGATTATGATGATGGATTGGAGGATTAGGATTAAATAGAGGACTAAAATTATGGATTGCATAATGGATTAAGGGATAATGATATGATGGATTTAAAATAGGGGTGTAGGTGGTAGTATTGTTATGAAAAGATGGAGGTTGGGATATGATCATGGGAGAAGGTGGAAGTATGGATTTTGCATAAGGGGGATATGTGGGTGTGAGATAAGAGGGAGATGTGGATGGGTGACACAATGGATTTACCTTGTCAAAGGTATGATAAGGATTATTAGTGGGTATGCATTGAGGCATGATAGTGTAGTTTTGATGAATGATTGGAATTTGGAAGACACTTAGATTGACAAACTCATCATAATAAGATTGTGACATAACAATTAGTTGATGATTTAGATAAGGGTGAAGGAGAGATATGGATGACAAACTAAAGCTTATATTAGGATGAGAAATAAGCTCAAACTAGGATGTGAAGTAATCTTAGATTATGATAGGGACTAACTCTGGAGAAACTAGAAAGAAGATAAGGGATCACAAAAATGGCTCTTTTTTCTTATGATATGGAGGAAAAGGAGATCTTATGGGGCTTTTGGATTGCAAAGAATGAGGATTAATTTGGGGATGAAGGATTTACTCTCTAGATTTTGGATGGGGGTTGTTCTGTCAAAAGACAAGGCAATCCTGCTAAAAGATAGGGTGATCCCATAGAAACAAGTTCGCTAAGAGACAAGTAGATTTGCCAAAATACAGGGCAAACCTACCAAAAGATGGATTGATTGAGATTAATCAAACTCTCCAAAAGATAGGGTAGTCCTACAAAAGGATGGACTGACTGGGATTAGGTGAACCCACTAAAAAATAGAGTGGACTTACCAAAGGATGAATTGACAAGGATTAGGCGGACCTGCCAAACATTATGGTGGATCTGCCAAAGGATGAAAATGACTAAGGCAAGGTGATCGTGTCAAATGATTAGCAAATCCATCAAAATAATATCAAACCTCCTAAAACACAAGAAAATCCTGCTAAACCAAGGGTTGACTGACTAAACTAACTAAGATTGCAAAAGGACTGAACATAAAAACAAGAAGATAAGAGATGACTAGAATTGGACTGCCTGGAGATAAATATTGGATATACACAAGAAGACATGCAAAAAATACTCACATCTTAGACTAGACAAGTAAGAATGCCTACTAAAGTGGGCTCACAACACAAATGTTTATATCATAGAGGGTGAATAGCAAGAGCTTCGAGCCTATAAAGATATTTCCCTTCACTCTCTCTCAAGGAGGCTAGATAAGCCCAACCCAAATTACATGCATGACACAATAGTTTCATGAATTAGTTTATAGATACATAGGTTTTTTTGGAATGTTTCCTTATTAAAGGAGGTTAAAGTATTTCATATATAATTTATTGTTCAATATAATACATTCTTGAGCCTCTCTTTCTTGGTGGAGGTTTTTTTAAAAGGTTCCTCCATGTAAATTGAGTGTTATGTGTTTCCTTATTGTGGTTTGTTAATTTTAATGTTTTTTATTTTAATCTTCCACATTTAATCCTTAATGGCTAATCTATTATTAAGAGATCAATTTGAAATTTGTATACACTTAAACAAAGTTTACTACAATATTTCTTCACCTAGTTTATCAGTAAACCTAATAATAGGTGAAATATTACAAACAAAACCCCCATAAGTGCAACTTAGGAGAAAATGAATGAAAAATTAGAAAACTCTTGATTAAATAAGATATATGATGTAACCATGCACAATGACCTCTCTCAAAATAAGAATAAGGATAAAATTTGTCTAAGGAAATTCACCCTATAAGAGGAGAAATGATGACTACTATGCATTGATGATGGATGCTAAAATTCTTATGATGATGGATGCTAAAATTCTTAAGATGACTAGGATGCTCATCAAACAATAATTCTCCCCTTAGAAAGTAACAAGGCCAAAATTGTACACAAATAATCTTCCCATTTTGAAAAAGAATGTGAGAAAATAGAACAAAAGATAAGTATCTTTAGAGAGTACTTATATATCAACATGATAGTTCCAAAAGGTGTCACATTTAAATTAGGAGTCCTAGGTCTAATTGAAGAAGGTGACCTCTAAAAACCATGTAGAAACAAATGAAGAACAATTTTAAAATTCATAGAGACAATAATTGTTGTGGAACTATCATCCAAGAGGAATCTCAAGCACTTAATGGTGTCCTACAAATCTATAAGAAAGGGATCACAAAATAAACTTGGAAGATATGTAAAGTGCTCATCACAATGAGCTATCTTTGGATGATAATAAATATTTTTCTACTTCGAGTAACTATGATCCACTGATGAAGCAACACTTAGCTCAATATAAGTCAAACAATATGGAAATGGAATATCAACACATGTCTTTATGACCCTAATTAATTAAAGGTCTTGAAGATTTAGGTGACCATAAACTAATAATAGAAGTTTGTCCCATTGCTCCAATGAAACATTAGCATAACCATGTGTTGTTACTCCCCTTAATGCTTACAAGGGTGATATCTTAGTAGATTAACTAAAGTGTAGAACATATGTGCACAAAAGAATGTTAAGACAACACTAAATCCAATATGATGTACAAGTGACTAAAAACTAGTGTGCAAAACACAAGGCACACATGGATGAGGTAAAAATCACTAAGATTAATTATTACCATGAAGGGGCACTCACCTAAAAAATTTATGGTGGCAAAAGAACCCCCCATGGCACTTTATAACATAGTGCATGTACAAAATGTGCACATTACATGTGCAAAAATTTCCCTTGAGGAATATAAATCATATAGGCACTTTATATTAGTGTGTTTACATTATTACATATATATACATATATACACATATACATATATACATATACATATACATATATACATATATACATTACATATATACATATATACACATATATATACATATACATCTATATACATATACATATACATATACATATACATATACATATACATATACATATACATATACATATACATACACATATATACATATATACATTACATATATACATATATACACATATATATACATATACATATATACATATATATATATATATGTATATATATGTATGTATATGTATATATATGTATATGTATATATATGTATATGTATACATATGTATACATATATCAGACCTGCTAATGGGCTTTTGAGGGTTTATCCTCCTAGGATGGGCACCAGGCATTAGTAGATGCTATTATTGTAGTTCATTCCTTCCGGATTGTAGTCTGAATCTTGTTGTAAGTCAGTGAGACTTCCTTGAGGGTTGTAGCCTTCTGGATTACTGTATCTTGAGTTGTAAGCTCTAGGCGGTGTGCTTGAATGTTGGTGCATTCCCCATTGTAATTATTTTCACATACTACTGCAAAGTATCATTTATTGTGGGTAGGTTCCCACCATGGTTTTTCCCTTGACCGGGCTTTCCACATCAAAATATTGGTGTTGTGTGTTGTGCTATCTATCTTCTTATCTTTGTTATTGTTGCGATTTATCAGATTTGCATTTGTGGTTAAGTTTGTAGATCCGGTGAAAACTAATTCACACCCCCTCCCCCCCCCTCTCAATTTTTCTTCATTATTGTTGCCAACAATAAGACCTCCTTAGTTAAAAGTTATGAAAAAAAGAAAAAAAACTTTGAAAGAACTTAAAAGAAAGTTGTGGCTAGAGGGTGGCACAGGGGCTACATAGTTGGTGGTATGTTGGTCAAGCTACTCATGGTCATGGTGAAGTGATAGTTGCAAATAGATTTAGTTTAAATGTTATTATTAAAAAATAACTTCTAACTACTAACGATTTACATGTATCATTAAATATTAGGTTTTAACATTTTTTAATAGTTATAAAAATTGTTAGTCAAGCTACTCATGGTGAAGTGATAGTTGCAAATAGATTCAGTTTAAATGGTATTACAAGAACTGACTTCTAACTACTAACAATTTACATATAACATTAAATGTTAGGTTTTAATATTTTTTAATAGTTATAAAAACTGTTAAGAAACATTGTGGAAATATTACAACTTGGAAATTGCAAGTTTAGATGTGTTTATGAGGTTACTCCATGGAAAGTATGAGAAATTCTTTAGCTCAACCTGTATTTATAATGCTAGTTTCATCATGTAAAGGAGCAAGGAGTTGTTGGTAGGATTTGTGCTATTAGAAATAGGTTACACTAATTTAAAAAACTTGTGAAGAGTGGTGAGTTGAGTGATTTATGGACAAGGGTGTCACTTCAAGAGAGGGAATTCCACTAGTGTATGAATCCTTGGTCTGAGGTTTTAGGAGCTAGATAAAAGTCACAACTTAGTGTAGGAGAGACCTATAAAAGAAACCAAAACCCTTGAAATCAAATAAACCCTTCTAGTAATGCTTCTAGTGTCATGCCCACATTTTATTCCTTACTAAAATTTGAAAGTAGTGGCTCTATCCTCAACAAGAAACTTGCTAATGGTAGAGATATTGATAGGTAAAGGAGTTTTTTTCTAGTAAAAACCTTTTAATGTCCAAAAAAATTGAACATACAAAATAATTACCAAAAAAATCTCAATTCTACAAAATGTGGTTTTACAAAAAAAATATACATGCATGAAATTTTGTATCAGTGTGATCATAGAGTATAGAGGGAAATTTATTTTTGAAATTTTTTCTAGTGATGAATTTTAATGATTTGATAGGAAAGCACAATGATGATATGCATTTGGTTATGTGTCACACCTATGATAGGCTTAAGTGTGCAACTCAACTAAAATTGAGAAGGAATATACAATTCAAGGATTTGATACCACATTGGAGCAGCCAACATCTATTTGTAAGATAAAAATCATTTTTGCAAATTGAATACAAAATATTAAATACCTCTCATACAACATGTGAAATATATAAAAGATCCTTGCATATAAAGCCAACGATGAGGAGTTGAGAAGGTGGGAGTTAAATTCTATCTACCTCTCTAAATTTTTATTGTAAAAAATATTATTAGCTACCCAGTTCACTTTTGTCTAGTACTTAATTGGTCATATTCACACTACTCTTAATATTACTTTGAGAGATTTCATTTTTTGTCTCACCTCATGTGGACTCACCATGTGTACTTTATATACATGTCACATTTGTGTTGGACCAACCAAGATTTACTTGCAAGATCAAAATATTCCAAAAATTAAATATGCAAGATAAAATAATTGTCATATAAAAACATGTAAAATAACCTTTCATATAAAGGCACATATGAGGAGTTGAGAAGGTAGGAGTGGCAATTTGATTATCCCTCCAATTGTGAAACATGTGTAGGACTCTATGGTAAAGTTTATACACACGTGGTGAGCCCACTTGGGGTGAGATGAAAATGAGATGCCTCTCAAAGTGAGCTGAAGAATATTGTGAATAAGTCTAACTAGGTACTAGACAAAAGTAAACTAGGTAGATAATAACACTTTTCACATTAACGCCCTCCCTTAAGTGATGCTTAGGAAGAAAGATAAATAATAAAACTAAGTTTCAATAACAAGACTTGATGAGGTACTTGTAGACGTATAAATCTAACCACCTACTTAAATAAATATTTAATATTTATTTTAAGCCGCATCCCCCTATTAATTAAATCTTATTTAATTAATTTCTTCATTTTCATCTATTTGATTAAATGAATTATTCAATTTATTTAATTAAATTTATCTAACCCTTTTCTCACCTCTAATTAAATAAATCACCCCCCTCCCCCACTTGCATTTTCCTACAAATGCAATTTGCATCTATTTTAGTTGAAATAAAACATTTTATTTTAATTAAAATCCTATTTCTCCAACTTGCCCCTTCCTACATTTCCCACTTGCCTTCTAATCATTCTTATAGAACCTTTCTAATCCCAATTAATTAGCCTTAATTTTTTCTAATCATATCACATCCCTAAATTTGGGGAGGTCACTTCTCAAATTTGGAAGAAAGTCTTCTAAATGCATTAAAGACTTTATCTCTTCAACAAGTTAACTTGTTGAGTTCCCCAAATTTGTAAGGCTCTTACAAATTTGTCTCCCAAACCATTAATGGTTAACTCAACCTCACCACATGATTAAATACTTTCTCTCTAACTCAACCCTCATCTAACCCAGGGGTCTCATCAAGCACTCATTGCTTTGACCCTAGTTATCGCATCTAACCCTTGCACAAGAGTTTACCCTTTGGGTAAAAGATTTTATCCAATGGATGACCCTAACCTAACCCTCACTCAACCTCCTAAGGTGACCTTCATGTCTTCTCAGGCATTTAATGCCTCTTGCATCTTCTCTCAAGCCACCTCTTGTTGACAATTGTCACCATTTCATTGGTGAAAATTGTAGACATGGATTGAGTAACTTTCAATCCTAGCCATTGTTAAGATTATTAAATCTTAACCATCCATTGCCCTATTTCCTCTATAAATAGAGCTCACTTTCTTCATTCTCCATATCCAAGTTTTATGCATCTACTTATACTCTAATTATATCAAGCATTTTTAGCCTCTCTGTGTTAGAATAACATTTTAGCATTTAGAAGCATTTCGTATCATAGCATATCCATGTTAGGATAGTTTGTTAATATCTTTATCATATCATTATCTTCATCCTAGCTTAATATCATAGTTTGAACATATCATATAGATCTTAGAATGCATTCATGCATATAGATCACAATATCACTCATTCTTGGAGTTGTCATTCCTAAATTCATTTGCTCAATGATCTGAGAGAAAAACATTAGCTTTAGGGATCCTATGAGATAGATAACAATGAGACACATCTTGGGAAGTTAACTAGTTCAAGTTAGTAAATCTTTATACTCAAAAGTATCATTGGTATGTTGGTCCTTTGATCTCAATGTTGATATTCTGATCACCACAGATTCCAACACACGGTACTCATATACAAAATAAAAATCTCTCACAAATAGAGTAAAGAAGAAAAACAAAGGGAAAAAATCCTCTCCAAAAGAGAGAAACAGAAGGATAAAAACTCCTCAAATATGTTCAAAAGAATGGGAACATAAAGATGAAGCTCTTGAAGCATGTATAATTTGTAAATATTACTAAAGCAGAATTGGTTTTACTAGAATTATTGAACCTCTGATGGTTGTAGATCAAGATAAGAAATACATAATATTACATGAGTGACATCAAGTACACTACTCAACCATAAATACACTATTGGAACAAAGGAAAAATACATTATGTGAAGTTGAAGATGTAGATGGTACTATGATCAAGGTGTATAAAATTATTGCACGAGTAACTTGTAGTACACTACTAAATGTACAAGGTCTTGTACATTAGTACCAAAATATCATGAATATTGACCAACTAAAATTATAAAAGGTTTCTCCACTACAATCCATTAAAACCAATGAATTACTAGAATAATCATTTGATGATACCCTCCATAATATTGACAAGGTATATGCATTGGTAGATCATTTGAAGTATGGCATATAGGTGTGCAAGAGAGTTTAGAATATAGCAATAGGTCAAATATGATGTTGTGTGGTCAAAATATGGGGGATGCCTGCACCTGCAAGAAAACACAAATCACACACACACATGAGACATTACGTTAGTGAAATCAAGAGATTGAAAATGCAAACTAATCTAATTGTTAGTCCAAGAAATCTCAAGATTGCTAAGCCCATCCCATGCTCCTCTATCTCTAAACATCTCTAAGATTCAAGGTGGCCCTCACTTGGAAGAGAACTTGATCCTCAAGATGACAACCTAGAGAACGGATTATGAATGATGATTCTAGGATCAAAATGACTACAACTAAGATCCTAGCTAAGATGAGATGATGGATGGAGATGCAAGATGAAAGACGAAGATATAAAATGAGTTCCAAATTGAAGGATTAAGTGAACTAAATAGTCTAATATGAGGATGAGATATGAGAATGCTTATGAAAATGATATGAATTAATGCTAACAAGATATTCTAACATGTATAAAAAGAACTGTTATAATGCAATTAAAATGGCCTAAATATTGGGTGATGGGGATTGAGCTCCTTGATAACCTGCACAACACAATTAGACTATAGATGGATGCAATAGAAGTGAATGGATCCTTAGATTGAAGAAATGGGCTCTATTTATAGATAAAATAGAGAAATGGATGGTTGAGATTGAGCAATCTCAACAAGGGCTAGGATTGAGAAATCTCAATCCAATCCCAAGTTGACAAATGTCACCTTGAGAGGGCTTGAGAGATGTTAAGCAAGCATTAGATACTAACTGATCATTAGGGAAGGCTTCAAGGGGTGACATCATTGGATAATGCTTTTATCCAAGGAAGCGGGCTATTGTCCAAGAGGTAAACTCTTGTGCAAGGATAAAAGATGGTCAAGTGGACAACCATCATGAGTTAGGGGTGTGGGTTGTAAGAGGCATTAAATACCTTTTGAAGACTTTGGAGGTTAACTTGCTTCAAGAGGAAAACCACTAGTGGTCTAGGGAGCCTTACAAATTTGGGGTTATTCAACAAGTTACCTTGTTGAAAGGAGGTCTTAAATGCATTTTGAAGACTTTCTCAAAATTTGAGGAAGTGACTCCCCAAATTTAGAGATTGGACATGATGAGGAGAACTAGGCTAATTAATGGAGGATTAGAGAGATTATAGAAGAAATTAGGAGGGCAAGTGGGAAATGTAGGATTTGGCAAGTGGGTGAGGGAAAATAGGAATTTTAGTAAATTAAAAAGATTTAATTTAGCCAAAAGAGGATGCAACTTGCATTTGTAGGATTTTGCAAGTGGGGGGGATTTACAAATAAATTTTGATTTATTTAGATGTAAAGGAGATCTTAATTAAATGTAGATTTAATTAAAATGGGAAAGGGAATAAATTGATATTTTTAATTAAATGTGAATTTAATTAAAATGGCTAGAAGGGGGGGGATTAAATGTGAATTCAATTAAATGGCTTAGATAGAAGAAGGGTATATTAATGAAATCTTAATTTAATTAATAGGCGATTAGAAGAATAGGGATTGATGCTCTACAAAAAGGATTAGAAAATTTGTTTGATGACAACACACACAAGAGCACAAGAAACAAACGTTAGTGTTAGCAACAAAAGATTATCCTAAACAGGCATATCAAGAGAGATATTAAGCATGAAATAGAAAGCATACAAATATAGAATAGATAAACTATACTCCTCCAAATGCTAATCACGATGCTCATAGTTGCTCCTCCCTTGTTCCTCTCCTCTCCAAGTTCCACATGAGTGTAGCTCTCAACTTTTAGCACTAGCCACGCATGCCATATGGAGATTCAAGATGGTTAAAAATGATAAACAAATGCTATGCAAGTGTAGATAGTGATGCTATGAAAAAGCTCTATGCTAATACCAGTATAACAACAATACTCTAATGCTTCCTTCTTTGCTTGAGGAGAAGGGTTCTATTTATAGTACAAATGGGGAAATGAAGGGTTAAGATTGAGAAATCTTAACAAGGGTTAGGATTGAAAGATATTCAATCCATGTGAGGCTTTCAACCCAATCCCATGTTGACAAGTGTCACCATGAGGAGGCTTGAGAGGAGAGATAAGGAGCATTAAATGCTTGAGGGGACATGATGGTTACCCTAAGGGGTTGGGTTAGGGTTAGGTTAATGGATATTCCTTTTATCGAAGGGATAA
This sequence comes from Cryptomeria japonica, assembly GCF_030272615.1. NCBI lineage: Eukaryota > Viridiplantae > Streptophyta > Pinopsida > Cupressales > Cupressaceae > Cryptomeria > Cryptomeria japonica. Next base: position 608,400,321 of record NC_081410.1, read on the forward strand.
ATGAATGTGCAAGGGTTAAATAGTTACCTTAGTCAAAGAAAAAAATGCTTTGAAGAGACCCATGAGTCAAAAAGATGGTTAAGTTAAAGGAAAGTCTCTAACCAAAGGTAAAAGGTGAGTTAACCATAAATGGTTATGTAAGAGCCTTTAATGGTTTGGAAGACTTTAGAGGTTAACCATTTGAAGACTTAAAGCCTTAAATGCCTTTCAAAGACTTTGAGGGCTTTGAGAAGTGACTCCAAGTTGCTTAGGAATGTTAGGAAGGGGTTAGAAGAATCTAGAAGGGATTTAGGCATGCAAGTGGATTCTGTAGGAGAATGCAAGTGGGAGGAATTTTGGGATTTTCAATTGAAATAAAATCATTTATTTCAATTAAATGAGGTAATTTGTATTTGGATAGATATTTAAATAAATATTTATTTATTTAAATGTGAATGTGAATTTTGGATTTAAATAAATCTTAATTTATTTGCATGAGAAAAAGGAAGATAAAGCATTAAATGCTTGAAGACTTTAAGGGAAACCTTTAAAGGCTTAAGAAGACTCTAGAAGGAAGCCATTAAGTTTGAAGACTTTAAGGGAAACCATTAAAGGTTTGAGAAGACTCTAGAAGGAAGCCATTAAGTTTGAAGACTTTAAGGGAAACCATTAAAGGTTTCAAGTGGGTGAGGATAAATAGGATTTTAAATAAATAATTTATTTATTTAAAATAGTTGTGCAACTTGCATTTGTAGGAAATGCAAGTGGGTGGAGGATAAAGGTGATTTAAATAAATGTTAATTTATTTAAATGTGAGAGATGAGATTTTGGGGGATTTAAATAAATATTAATTTATTTAAATGTGAGAGGAGATTTAATTAAACAAATATGATTTATTTATTTAATTAATGGTTTGAATTTGGTTAAGTGAAATAAATCAAATAAATTGAATAATTTATTTAATTAATAGGAGAAGAGGGTTAAGATGAATTAATTAAATATTAATTTAATTAATTATTGATTGATGGTTGAATAATCAAATAAATACTAAATATTCATTTAATTAAGTGGACAGATTTATGTGACTACAGGATATTAATTAAATCTTAATTTAATTAATAGGTGATTTAATGATGATTAAATAAATAAAATCCATTTAATTAGTTGTGCTAGTTTTAGGTGTCTACATTTTGCCCCTCTTTGAGTTAACATGTGACCACATGTTGATTCAAAGAAAATGTTTAATTTGTCGTCAAGATTTTTTGATATGATGTTGTCGCCAAAATTGTTGATATGATGCCTCATATATGAAGAATTGATATGATATGAAAAGTTGATAGGAAGATGGTGTCGATATGAAACTGATATGAAATTGATGTCGATATGCCCCCTCGAGAGATAAATTGAGAAAATTTATGATTTTTCAGGGGAGTGTTGCGACGTAGTATGATTTTCAAAAGTTGGATGATTTGAATTGATAAATTTTTTATATTTATCTGCCAATAAATTTTATTAAAAAGAATATCGAAGAAATGAGGAAGACTAATGTGGGCATAGCGCTTACATGTCCCACACGTCCACCGAGGTCATGTTGGTAGGAATCCTGATTGTCGATATGGTTCAAACTTGATTGTCGATATGAGTCCTGATTTGATATGGGCCAAAGGTCGATATGGGTCTTGATTCGATATGAGTTTTGGTTCGATATGGGTCATGATTGTCGATATAGGTCCTAATTTGATATGGGTCCTAATTCGATATGGGTCTTGGATTGATTGATTTTTGATATGGAATTTGGATTGATTGATTTCGATATGAAACTTGGATTGATTGATTTTGATATGGAACTTGGATTGGTTGATTTCGATAGTAATATGATATCCAGGGACTTTGGACATTTATTTTTTCTAACTGACGTACGATTGGTTCTGACTTATATCATTGATTTTCCTTTGGATCAGCATGTGGTCACACATGTGCATGATGATATGATATGGATGCAGCTATTTTTTATTTTGATGAGCTATATGATATGCTTTTAATCTATATGACTTTGCAGATGATGATGCAGATGATGTGATGTGTGTGTTTTTATTATTTTTATTATTTATATGTTGATATAATGTTTGTAATGATACTATATGTTTAGAAGGTGATATGCATATGATGGTTGGATTTGATGAATGTAGATGTTTCTAACATGTCGATATGATATGTTCATGTATGGAGATAATGATATAATTGATCATATGGATCAAATTGATAAGATTGATCAGAATTGATAAGATTGAGGTCAAGTTTGGTTTAAGGAATGACACCTCCTGTATAAGACAAAGATAATCAAAGCGTCTGGTTTTAGGAATGACATATCCTATATAAGACATGATCAAAACGTCTGGTTTTAGGAAAGATACATCTTGTATAAGATATGATATAATGGATCAGATGAAATGGATTGATAGAATTGATAAGATTGAGATCAAGTTTAGTTTCAGGAATGACACCTCCTGTATAAGCCAAAGATGATCAAAGCGTTTGGTTTCAGGAATGATATATCCTGTATAAGACATGATCAAAACGTCTAGTTTCAAGAAAGATACAATCTGTATAAGACATGATAGATGATAGTTGGAAGAATGATAAAGATAAGAAAGTGAAGAAAGATTCCATGATGATGCGATAGATATGCATGTGATGGATGCATTGATGAATGTGACTAGATGATGATGATGATGATGATGATGATGATGAGATGTATCTTGAAAATGAGATTTATGATGTGAGATGTATGATGTGAGATGTATCTTAAAAATGATGTGTAAATGATAATGATAATGATAATGAAATGATACTACTGCAAGATTAAAATGATATGAAACCTAATGCAAGATAAGATGATAATGATGTGCAGCTAATGCAAAACTTAATATGCATTCTCATTCTCAATGTTGCCATATGTTGTGATCAAAGTGCCAGTGCTTCCTTTGTTTTCATCATCGGGCCTTGATTTATTGAAATTTGATACAAATATCATGGTATAATTGATCCATAACAACCTGAGTATAACTTACATGAGTTTTGATATTGCAAGACAACACAAGTGTCAAGGTATAATTGAACCAAGATGACCTGAGTGTTACTTGCGTAAACAGACAAGAGTTAACCTTTGACCAATGCAAATCTGAAATGTCCTCAGCGATATGCCACCTAATTGCTTTGTAGGAAAAATTTGCATGGTAAAAGGCTTCACTCACATATAGCAGACAAAGAAAACATCACATTCCTTCCCTGCTTCTATAGTCATAAGACATCCTTGAGTCACTTAGGAGATATGATAAGCAAAAATTAACAACCATAAGTAAGTGTGTATGCTATTGGAAATATATTCTTCTCAAGTAAAACATCTTGCAAATAGATCTTTTGTTCAATTCCAATCAGTTTAATTTCATGATATCTAGTCTTCTTGCACTGTTGTTGCCATTTGTTGGTTGTTCCAATCCTTGTTGTCTTGCTACATGTTTGTTCTGATGTTGAAATCCAAAGGCAAAATGCCCCTAGCGAGGTCACAAACCTGCCCCTACTCTAGATAGTGCTCGATATCGATATGTACAATTGATCATCAAGCCATGGTGGGATATGATGTAGATAACTAACCAGATAATCAAGGACAGTGACTATGCTAAGTATGTCCGGGATTGATACTGCGTGTATAAGCGTTCTGCAATGGCTATTAGTTTAAATCAGATGGATCAAAGATATGATGTAAGTACTGATAGATAGAGGAGTCGTTCTCTCACAAATAGCACCCATTGCCAGGTTTTCACCATTTGTTTTTATTGCACCTTTTGATTTATTTTTCATTTTTTTGTATTTTTCTGATTTTATTTATTTTTGCTTTTTTGCTTGATCTGTGCATTGGACAAATCAAGTGTAGAATTTCTTCATATGAATTCTATTGGTTAGTTTGTCAAGCATGACCCCTTCTGAAGTTGGCAATTGATATGCTTCTGGTCCATAGGCTGATATATATGATGACAGATGGCCCTAACCAATTAGGTTCAAACTTCCCCTTCTTTTCTCGATCTTTCTGATTTATGGGATTTTCCTTTAGGACAAGATCACCAATTTTGAAATCCATTGGGATGACTTTGTGATTATAGGTTCTACACATACGTTGCTGATATGCCTTGAGATGGTCATAGGCACATTGTCATTTTTCATCAAGAAGCTCTAGTTCTTACAACCTGTTCACTCGATATTCCTCATCTGGTATGAGGCCCTTAAAAGATACTCGGAGAGATGGGATTTATACCTCAAGAGGTAAAATTGCTTATGAACCATACACCAATGAATATGGTGTAGCCCCTGTAGGTGTGCAGATGCTCATTCTGTAGGCCCAAAGTACTAGATTGAGCTGTACATGCCAATCCTTGCCAACATCATTTATTGTTTTCTTGAGGATTTTCAAGATTGTTTTGTTTGATGCTTCTACTTGGTCATTTCCCTATGGGTAGTATGGTGTGGAGAAGTAATGTTGGATTTTGAATCATTCACATAACTCCCGTACATCTTGATTCTTGAAAAGACATTTGTTATCTGTGATGATGGAACTGGGAATGCCATATCTGCAAATGAGATAGTTGAGGATGAATGATGACATTTGTTTTCTAGTTATGGTGGTCATCGAGACTGCTTCGATCCACTTGGTGAAGTACTCTGTGGCAGTGATAATGAACTTATTCCCATTTTAAGAGGAAGGATGAATCTTTCCTACCAGATCAAGTCCCCATTGGCAAAATGGCCAAGATGTCATGAATGGTTGTAACTCATGTGCTGGTGCATGTATGAGGTTACTGTGAATTTGACATTTAGGACATTTCTTAACAAATTGATAAGACTCTCTTTCCATTGTCAGCCAGTAATATCCCATTCTCAGAAGTTTCTTGGTGAGAGTAGGACCACTTGAATGCATACCACAAATACCTTTGTGAAGCTCATGTAAGGCAGAGTCAGATTCGTTACGATCGAGGCATCGAAGAAGAGTATCATCTAGACCTTGGCGGTAAAGTGTGTCAGCCGTTAAGGTATAGCGGGTGATTTGTTGGATGAAGCTTCATTTTTGGTTGTGAGATAAGTCAGGTGGAAGAGTATTATTTTTGAGATAGTCATAGGTCTTCCCATATAGAGGGTAATCAAAACCAGTTAGGGGACAGATGATTTGGGATGTGAAATTGTCATAGGCTGGGGAAAATAATTGCTCCACCAAGAATTTATAACGATTTTGTTTATCTATAATTTGTAGAAGTGAGGCCATACTGGCCATTGCATCAGCAACTTTGTTGTCCAATCTTGGAATTTGCTCAAAGGTGATGTGCATAAAGTACTTTTTGAAGTCATCCACCATTCTTTTGTAAGGCATTAGCTTATCATCTTTTGTCTGACAGTCATCATTGATCTGATTGATAACTAATTGAGAATCCCCATAGACTCTTAATTCTATGATTCTCCATTCTACAACCACTTTGATTCTGGTTACTAGGGCTTCATATTCAACAATGTTGTTGGTGCATGGAAACATTAGTCTGTAAGATCTTGGAATTGTGTGCTCCTCTAGAGTGACGAATAGGATGCCAGCACCCAATCCATGTTGTGTATAGGATCCATCAAAGTATAGGGTATATTGCTTGGGTGTGACAATGAGTACATCCATGTCTGTAAATTCCACCTGTAGTGGTTGTTGGTCTAGTAGTGGTGATTCCGCCAGTTGATCTGAAATTACTTGTCCTTTGATAGCCCGTCGTTCTATGTACTAAATATCAAACTCACTTAGAATCATTAGCCATTTAGCTAATCTTCCTATGAGAGTTGCCTTGCTAAGTAGATACTTGAGAGTATAGATTTTTGCTACTAGCTTGATTGTGTGGGCTAACATATAGTGGCAGAACTTTTGAGATACAAACACCACTGCTAAGCAAGCCTTTTTGATGAATGTGTAATTCAGTTCATATCCGTTCAAAGTCCTATTGATGTAATAGATATCCCTTTCTTTGCTTGTTGGATCTTCTTGTGCTATCAGTGCCCCCAATGATACTTCTATTATTAATATATAGAGAATGAGTGGCTTGCCTGATATTGGTGGTACTAAAACTGATGGATTCATCAGATATTGTTTGAGCTGGTGGAATGATTCTGCACATTTGTCTTCCCATCTGAAAGGTATATTCTTATGAAGCAGATGATTGAATGGAAGACATTTATCTACCAACTAAGCAATGAATCATTTGATGGATTGTAGCCTGCCCTACACAGATCGTAGCTGGCTGATGTTTTTAGGAGGTGGCATCTCCATGATAGCATGAACCTTTGTTGGATCTACTTCGATGCCCTTTTCTTATACAATGTAGCCCAATGATTTGCCAAATGTGACCCTGAAGACACACTTCTTAGGGTTTAATCTAACCTTGAATTGCTCCAATCGTTGAAATATTTTATCTAGTATGCCCAGGTGTTCTGCTCTGGTGAATGATTTAGCCAACAAATCATCCACATAATCCTCCATGAAAGTATGCATCATGTCATGGAATATTGTTGTCATGGCTCTTTGATAAGTTGCACCAGCATTTTTCAAGCCAAAAGGCATGATGTTCCAACAATATGCTCCCCATGGACTGGTGAATGCAATTTTATCTTGATCCTCTAGGGTTATCTTGACTTGATTATAGCCAGAGAAGCATCCATGAGAGATAGCATTATGTGCCTTGTTGTAAGATCAACAATAGCATCGATGCTTGGCAAAGGAAAATCATCCTTCAGACATGCTTTGTTGACATCCCTAAAGTCTGTGCATATTCTGATACTTTTGTCGGGTTTAGAAACTGGTACAATGTTTGAAATCAATTCAACATAGTATATAGGTTGAATGAATCCGACATCTAATAACTTCTTTAGTTTTGCTTTGACTAATAATGCCACATGTGGATTCATCTTTCTTAATTTCTGCTTGACAGGTTTAGCTCCAGGAGCAATGGATAAGTGATGCATGATTAGATTTGGATCTACCCCTAGCATGTCAGCATAAGACCAAGCTAAATTGATTTGCTTTTCCTTGAATAATTTGATAAAATTTGGTTGTTCTTTTTCTGTGAGTGATTCTACCAGATGTATGATTTTTACTGCTGCTTCAGTGTCGATATTTATTGATTGAGTTGGCTTAATCAATATTGGTGACCTTTCCTAGTAATAATCAGGAAGAGTGTCAAGTCTCCCATCTTTAGATGCCTCAAAGAGGTTTTCACCCTCAGATACGTCCTTTATTTTTACTTTTTTGCCATCTAATACTACCATTAACTCGTTTTCACCATTAGATTCGTTGTTTATTTCATTTTTGCGACCGAGAGACTTGGCACTCCCCTGATTGCAGGTATCGTTATTTTGTTCATTGGTGGAGCATGTTTCTAGGTTGACTAAGCATAGGTATTGGACAATTGATTCATCATTCGGGAATATTGGTATATTGTGATGTTCGGGTTCTTCCCAGTCTATTAGATCGGGATATATGAGCAGTAAGGAGTCATTTGGTGGGTTAAGATCAACTGTTGTAAGTGTCATGATGGAGTCATCGTTATAGTCGTTTGGGATATCAGTGTGGTATATAATATTCTCAAGGTCTTCGATGGTACTTTCCTCGATATTGTCTTGTTCGTATTGCCGCTGCTCATTCTCACTAGCCTCATAGATATGTTGCAGTCCGAATTCAAATGGTCGAGATCTTGAGCCTTGTCCCTCCTGAGAAAGGGGTGTGTATGTGTGGATTGTATCCACTTCAATATCTTCAGTAACATCAGAACAACTATCCCACTCATATTCATTGGAATCGGTTTTAGAATCACTGCCCCAGGTTACCTCGTTGTATCTGACAGGTATATTGTATGGTGAGAAAAGATCACTAATGATTGACACTGGTTTAGTAGCTTGTTCCGATTCGGGATTGGTGCTTGCTTGTACTCTTTGAATTTGTTCGTACATTGTTTCTTTTATGTCAGTAGCGAATTCTTTAGGTTGTGGCTCCACCTTGGTTTGATCAGGTTCTTGTACACGATGTACTTTTTTATAAGAAGCTTCCTCCTTTTGAATAATGAGCTCTTCTTGTCGTCTTTCATTTTCTTGATGATTTTGTTCCTTCCTTGTCTTTTATGTTGCTTTGTGTAGTGCTTCTTGCCATTAGTATTCATTATATTTTTTCTTTTCTCTCCACTGAGGTTTTTGATGGTGATTTTGCTTTTGCACATGCGGAATTAGTTGGGCATATCCAAGTCTTGTTTTGTCTTTTTCAAATTGTGAACGAAGTTGTAGGGGTTCTATGATGCCTTCTTGATGCTTGCCAATAGGTCCTTTTCCTTTGTATCCCATTCATTGCATGATCTGGAACCCATTTCCATACTGTTTTATTGGTATGGCCACTTCTATGGTAGCAACTCTGACTTCTTCTTCATCCTTGTATAGCCAACTAAGGATGTCTTTATCTTCTAATTCTTTAGCCAGCGTGCCCATTTGGATAAATTTACCATCAAATTTGGTGATGGGTTGTGTTGCCTGATGTCTTGATGTGGAAGGTTGTCCATAAGACCTTGGTGATGTTGGCAATGTAGATAGACATAAGGGTTCAAAAGAGTTCTCCCCCATGCCCTGGTCCTTTATTTTCATCTTTTGCTTGAAGTCCATGTGTTGGTGTAATTAATTATTCATGTTGGATATTATTACACCTTACTTAAGTTTACTTAGGTATATTCATATCATAGTAGTTTGAGTATCAGACACTTGGGTGTTTGTGCTACATTTGGATAGTGTGTTGTAGGAGATTTCTGTCTTTTATGGTGTGATCTTGTTATTACTTTATCATATCCACTTATTGTGGAATGATAATTCCACCTGCGGTGGGTGATCCACCTCATGTGAAATATTTTATTGTTTCTCCTACCTACCACACCTATTTCCTACCTAGCCTTGTTTCTCATTGAGCCACATGTCATGTTTGTGTGCTCACATATCTATATAGCCTTGCCTATATAAGCAGGCTCATATTCATTGTATGTAACAATTGATTGATTGATGATCCAGTTGATCAGTATTTTTATCTTGATAGAATACAGGTTATTCCTATCAATATTTTGTCTCTCTATTTTGTACTTTTCATTGAGCTCTTTATCTTGGTAAAATCTCACACCATGGATAGAGACTTGAGTTCTTTTTTATGGTTGGATTCTGAGGAAGCTTGGGCCTCCTTGTTGTGTGGAACCAGGCTATCTTGAGTTTCCTTCATAGCATTGCAATACTAAAAAGGGTCATTATCTGCAGATATTGAAATTCCATGTCCATTGTAGGGGAACTTGATACATTGATGGTACGTAGAAGGCACCATTTGCATTTCATGGATCCATGGATGATCCATTAGTATATTGTATGTCAAGTCTATGTCCAAGACTTGGCACATGGTGTATCTTTGTACAAGAGCTACCTGAATGGTTAGTATTACAGTTCCTTCGGATGACCTCTCCTCATCATCATAAGCTTTGATAGTGAATTTCTTTTTGGGATCAATAGACTGCTCAGAGAAGCCCAATGTATAGATAAGCTTTAGAGTACATATATCGAGCCCAGCTTCTCCATCTATTAATACTCTCTTTACCCGATGTTTATATACTAAGACCTCGATATGTAGTGGGGTATTAAGTAGATGATTCAAGGAGACATCATCATGTTCAGAAAAAAGATATATTGTGTGGCACCGTCATATGGGCCACCATGGCTTAGAATCGATCAATATCTAGATCATTTTGAATGGTTGTTTCGATAAGAGCTTGCTCCAAAATATCTTTGTATTTTGGTGAAATTTTGAGCAACTCAAGTATAGATATATGAGTGGGTGTTCTTCATAGTTGATCAACTAAGTTATATTGAGTCTTGGGAAGAGTTGTTGATGTTGATGTGTTCCCTTTCAAGACATATTTCTGTGCTCTTGTGGTCACATTTATCGATGCATGTTCTTGTTTGTCTTTGATTTTTATGACATTCACTTGATTGTCACATGCCGATATGTGATTGATGGTGTTTTCAAATATCTGGTTAATACGAGCTCCTTTGTATTGTTGGATGTTGACGTTCCTCCTTTGTCGTAATTAGGAAGAGGATTTTTGAAAGCTTCATGGTCACTATTGGTTTAATGACTATTGATCGTTAAGTCGCCCTTGTCTATCATGTCTTGAACTATGTTCTTCAACCTCATGCAATCATTTGTATTATGCCCCTTGTTTCGATGATAATCACAATAATGTGAGTCATTCCACCATGGTGGTTTGACTTGGGGTTCAAAGTTGCCTGCGACTAGCAATGTGATGATCTTATTTGCCAATAGCTCTCGAAATTCTGATTCTAAGGTTTTTCCTAATGGTGTGTATATTCATCGATAGGGGAAAGTATTAGTGTTGCCTCTTTGGTTTGTGTTGTTACGCTAATTGTTGTTGTTGTTGTTGTTGCCTTGGTGATTCTTGTTGTTGTTTGACGTTGAAGCTCCTTGGTTGGTATTTCATTGATAAGTGTTAGTGCCTTGATTAACACTTTATTGATCATTATTGGATGGTGGGTTGCCTAATAAAGTCAACACTAATTGTTTAGATTTTACATTGTTGGCATCGATTTCCCCATCATTAACAATGTTTTTGTTCCTTGTCCAAAATCTGGATTTATCTAAATTGTTGTTATTGTTTTGATTGTTAAAGGTGTTATTGTTTGATGAATTAACACCTTAAATAACTTCAATGTTCCTTTCTTGATGGAAGCTTCCTCTACTTGAATACTATTTTCTATTAATTTTGTAAAAGATGGTATGCATTGTAGTTTGAGTCGATAACTCATCTCACTATTCAGATTGTCTATGAAGATTTCCATCTTTTCCTTTTCAAGCACATCTCATGGATATCTTGAGACCATATGCCTCCATCATTGTAGAAACACCATGAATGTTTCATTGTTCTTTTGTTTCGTGTTACACACATTAGAATGGTGATTGTGTGTTGGATGTTATAGGAGTATTGCGTTATGAATTTGTTCACCAACTCATCAAATGATCTGATGGGAGGTGTGAGTTTGGACAACCACTTCATTGTTTGCCCTCCCAAACTTCTTGGGAATAATCTCATTAAGTATGTGTCATCGTGAGAAAACTCTAATCTTATGGTATAAAATTCCTGAACATGATCAAGGGGATCACTCTTACCATCGTATTTGTCATACTTTGGTATATCTGAATTTGGGGGAAAAGGTACCATGTTCAATCTCCTAACAAAAGGATAAGGAAAAATTTCATTTAATGAGTATCGTACTGTGGTCCCTTGTTGCATTTCCTGAATTTGTCTTTGAAGTGTTTGGATTTGTTGTGTAAGAGCAGCTAGGGGCGCATTTGTCCTTCGATGGGGAGCTTCCCCTCGTTCATTAAGATTGTCTCGATTCTGGGCATGGTCTTGTTCGTGAGTGTTGTCTTGTTCATGGGTGTGATCTTGGTTGCGTATGTTTTCTTGATCACGTGCCTCTCCTTCTCTTCGTTGTTCTTGAAATTATCTCATCTATATTCCTTAATTTTTCTATGTTGAAATCCTCAGGAATATTGACTCCTTTTCTAGTTAGCATGAGTAGATATTTTTCCTTATCCGCTTCTATAAGTCTTTCTACGAGTTTTTGGAACTTGGAGAAGTTCGTCAGTGATCTCCATTTCTCCCACATTCGCATATTCGTCAAAAGGATTGGACAGTCTACAACTCATACTTGATTCTGGTTGTGATTCCTTTTTCTTGTTTCTCTGAGATCGAGTGACAGCAGACATTAATATATTTCTACTGCAGTGAATTCTTCTTCTTCTATTGGGGTTCTTGGTGGAGTTGGTGGTTCAAGTCGAGCCTCGTTATATGTGATAAGAAACTTTGGAAACAAAGCGGGGTTAATCCTTCCTCCACTATTAAGGCATTGATTGAATGTTGCTTTCTGAATGTAAGCCCTACTTCTCAAAGGCTCTTTGTTAAATTCGTTGGTTTTTCCTTGGATATATAACCACATATGACACAAGAATGCATGATGTGATGTAAAGTTGACGGTTGATATAGAGAAATTTATTCCTCTTGATAAGTGCCTTAGAACTAGTTTGTCTCTTCTTCAACTTAGTCTTTTGATGAAGATTTATTCTTCTCAAAATATGGGGAGTGGTCATACAAAATGATCAAATGTTGATGTTGATGTTGGATATGGATACTTTGTTTTGGATACTCAAGTTTACTTGTCAAGTAGAGGTTTAGTTTGATTTGCCTCCATGACAAAGTGTGTCAAATGATATGAGTCAAGTTTCCTAATGTAGAAACTTAATTTGACAACTTGAGAACCTAACTAGGTATTGATGTTGATAAGATTGTTGGATAATGGAACTCTTGATCACTCTATTGGATACTCCCTAATTTTGTTGGATGAAATCTTATCTCAAGATAGTTGATGATTTTGATACCTCTTTCTAAAGGTGCTTAGTTGGATTTGGAAATTCTCTTCTCTCTAAGGTTGCTCTTGGCTCTTTGTTTTGAACTGATTGTTGTATTGGTTGATTTGCAAGATGTTTTAACATTTGTGACAAGAAGATATAGCACAAATGAAAACAATGATTATCCCTATGCTAAATATTGAGTGTATGTTTTGTGAGGATGTTTTCAAATCCCTTATATTTGCACTGGTTTGATTTACATCATAAGACACATTAGATAGACTCTTTATTCAAAGGTCATTGATAATATCATAGCCCACTAGTCTCAATACTCCACTAGCTCAAACAACCTTGTCCCGCCCTAGAGGGCGCCCGTTTTTTTTGCCTTTTGCCAGAAATTAACCCAAGTGAATTGCTTCATAGTTGAGTAGTTATCTTGGGAGATATATGGTGAGTAATCTTGGGGGCGGATTCTTCCCCACCCTTGCACTATGGTATTGTCAATGTTTGGCAATTGACTCGGCTCAAAGTCTCTACTGCTATGGTTTGTAATCAGGCTTTCATTTGGTCTTCAGTGATAAAATCCCTCCAGAGGCTTCCCAACCTTTAGAACAAAGGCTTTACATATCTTAAAGGTACTGGGGGAAGGCTAATCACTAAGCAAACCCGTTGGAGGGGACTTTTGTTAGCCACCACATTTTATTATAGTGGGTTGGAACACTTGGTGATAAAGTCGTTTCCCACTTAGGTCATTCCCCTCTCACCGGCCTTAATGGCGCCCTAAGGGAAACTTGGGAGGGCAGGCCTTCTAAAGGATTTAAGTGCTTGAAGTAAAAGAAAGCAAGAAAGAGTGGTTTGGTTTTTTGGTCACCCAATTAAGGGGAGAGCATATACCTACCACTTTCGAGACAAGGCAAACAATGTTCTTTTTATCCTTCCAAATCAGTGATTTGCTAAGACCTATTTGGAGATGTTGCTCCAAAAAGAATGGTGTTCTTTTTAGTCCCACAAAGCAATTTGTTTGTTTAATCTAGGAAATGAAATCATGGTCAACTTAAAATAATGCACATTGCTTTGAGATGGAAATCTCTTTGCAAAACGAAATGTGGATTGTTATTGTTAATCTTGCAAACAAGTATTGATTGTGAATTTTTTAAACTTTGCAAGAAAATAAAGATTGTTGTTGTTCTTTTTATAACCCCAAAATTTGAAGTGCGAACCTAACTTGCAAGAAGGAAAATGTGAAGCTGTTGTTCTTTTTAACCTTGCAAATTTGATTCCTTTTAAACCCCCAAATTGAAATGTGAGATTCTTTCACCAATTGAAATATAATGAGGTTCTTTTTAGCTTGAAAAGGAAAATGAGTTAATTTTAACCAACCTTGAAAAAGTTAAAAAAAAATTATATTCAAATCCTCCTTTAACTTCTTCAACCCTGCATCAAATTGTTAGACCTACAAGAAAACATAAGTTAGAAAAATCAAGAATCACATGGGGGGCTTCTCCAAGCCTATTTTCAAATCTTTGTTACAAATTGCCTCTGTTAAAGCATAAAATTGTATGAGGTTTCTCACTGACTCGTACGACAATTCCTACCAGCCCATACAACAAAACAGTTTTCTCGTACGAGAAAATAGTTTACTCGTGTGGCTTCAAGTATTAGCTCGTACGAGCTTAGAAAAGAGGCAGAGGATAGAATAACACAGAAAATAGCTCTCTGTCTTCACCATAAAATTGTACGAGTTTCTTCATAGGCCCATACAACAAATGGTAGGTTCACATACGACACTTGTTTAATTCTCGTACGAACTCACGTGAATCCTGCGGAAAAATTGTTAGAAAGATTGGATTTTAGGGGTCTTGCCCACCAATTAATATGTGGTTAAAATGTGGGAGATACCTACACCTGCAAGAAAACACAAATCACACACACACATGAGACATTACGTTAGTGAAATCAAGAGATGGAAAATGCAAACTAATCTAATCGTTAGTCCAAGAAATCTCAAGACTGCTAAGCCCGTCCCATGCTCCTCTATCTCTAAAGATCTCTAAGATTCAAGGTGGCCCTCACTTGGAAGAGACTTGATCCTCAAGATGACAACCTAGAGAACAAGTTATGAATGATTATTCTAGGATCAAAATGACTACAACTAAGATCCTAGCTAAGGTGAGATGACGTATGGAGATGCAAGATGCAAGATGAAGATATAAAATGAGTTCCAAATTGAAGGATTGAGTGAACTAAATAGTCTAATATGAGGATGAGATATGAGAATTCTTATGAAAATGATATGAATTAATGCTAACAAGATATTCTAACATGTATAAAAACAACTAAGCTATAATGCAATTAAAATGGCCTAAATGTTGGGTGATGGGGATTGAGCTCCTTGATAACCTGCACAACACAATTATACTATATATTAGATGCAATAGAAGTGAATGGATCCTTAGATTGAAGAAACGTGCTCTATTTATAGATAAAATAGAGAAATGGATGGTTGAGATTGAGCAATCTCAACGAGGGCTAGGATTGAAAGTTATCAATCCATGTGATGGATTCAATCCAATCCCAAGTGATAAATGTCACCTTGAGAGGGCTTGAGATATGCTAAGAAAGAATTAGATACTAATTGATCATTAGGGAAGGCTTCAAGGGGTAACATCATTGGATAATGCTTTTATCCAAGGAAGCGGGCTATTGTCCAAGAGGTAAACTCTTGTGCAAGGATAAAAGATGGTCAAGTGGACAACCATAATGGGTTAGGGGTGTGGGCTTGTAAGAGGAATTAAATGCATTTTGAAGACTTTTGAGGCTAACTTGCTTCAAGAGGAAAACCTCTAGTGGTCTAGGGGACAAATTTATAAGAGCCTTACAAATTTGGGGGTATTCAACAAGTTGCATTGTTGAAAGGAGAAGGTCTTAAATGCATTTTGAAGACTTTCTCCAAATTTGGGGAAGGGACTCCCCAAATTTAGGGATTGAACATGATGAGGAGAATTAGGCTAATTAATGGAGGATTGGAGGGATTATAGAAGAAATTAGGAGGGCAAGTGGGAAATGTAGGATTTGGCAAGTGCATGAGGGAAAATAGGAATTTTAGTAAATTAAAAAGATTTAATTTAGCCAAAAGAGGATGCAACTTGCATTTGTAGGATTTTGCAAGTGGGGGGGGGGGGGGGGTTTACAAATAAATTTTGATTTATTTAGATGTAAAGGAGATCTTAATTAAATGTAGATTTAATTAAAATGGGAAAGGGAATAAATTGATATTTTTAATTAAATGTGAATTTAATTAAAATGGCTAGAGGGGGGGGTATTTAAATTAAATGTGAAGTCAATTAAATGGCTTAGATAGAAGAAGGGTATATTAATTAAATCTTAATTTAATTAATAGGTGATTAGAAGAATAGGGATATTAATTAAATCTTAATTTAATTAATAGGTGATTTAATGATGATTAAATGAATAAAATCCATTTAATTAGTTGTGCCAGTTTTAGGTGTCTACATATGTATAAAAAAATAGAAAGGGGTGTGAAAACCTAAGACACACATGAATGAGCTAAGAATAAATAATATTCATTATTGTCATGGAGAGGCACACATTTAACAAGGTTGTGATGGAAAAAAAAAAATATATCACATAGATATACTAAGGAGAGGTGAATCAATATATGCCAAAAATTAACTTCAAATCCAAACTATCATTAGTATCATTATTGGATCTTACTTTAATGTTAAAGAAACTAAATGATAAACACATTCGCACATCAACATATGAGAACACGAGATATATGTGGAAACCTAGAGGGGAAAACCATAGTGAGAATAGTTGCTTAGATCTATTGCCCAAATCTAGCTTCATGAATATAACAAGGAACTTACATTATTGTGTATGCATCAACCCATAGGAATTACAACCCAAGATGGAGACACCAATCCCCAATCAAAATTGGAAGAACCAATCTACAAGAGACACCAAACCTAATCTAGTTCTAAGAACTGAGCACCAACTTAGATTATGAGACACTAATCTCAATTACAATAACTAGGTATATGAAAAATATGTAACATGGATTTTTAAATCTTAGCCTTCAACTTCTCTCTGATCTGATCTAGTTAAGAATACTATCACAGTGTTCATGAGATTTTCATTTCAATTCTCACACTTATACACAAATTGAGTAGACAACTTCACAATTTTTTCCATAATTATATTCTACTCATACAATCACTTGGAATAAATATAGATAAAATATATATATGCATTCTAGCATTAATTAAATCCTCAACTTGGTCTCGAACATATTTACAACATCCACAAGTTGGCCAAAAGAATAAACCTTAAACCAAACATGTAATAGGCCTAGTCCAAAAGCCAACACATTACACTAGGAGTGGGAACACATTGTGCATTACCCAAAATTAACTCAACTAGTCCCATACAATGTTCACATGCTTCCTCTAGGTAGCTCATGTTATCATCATCTAGTGCATTCATCATAAACATTAGCACAATTAGTGAAATGTGATCACATTTTCAACTATACCTTTCCTTCTTCTTAACCTCCACTTTTGAAACTTGAATATATTTGTCTTTGAGTGTAGCCTTACTTATCTTCCAAACCACAAGACATAAACATCATTATGGTAGAATATGATACAAAAAACCATGGCAGCGTAACTAAGTGCATGTACAATCTCTGAGCATGTTCATACCTTAGAAACATACCATAGACACTTTCAAACAACAAAACATGCTAGACAATCAAGAAAAAATGATACTAGAGCATATTGATAACTTTAAGAGAGCTATTAGAGTGGCAATCGAATGGCTGGAGAGGAGCGGCAAGGGGAGCGGCAAGTGGGAAATTCAAATTTCAAACCTAGGAATGGCGGATTTCTTGGGGATGGCAGTCTTTCTGCGGGTGGAGCTGGTAATCAGGCTGGTTTCCAGGCTTCTCAGGGTACTGAAGGGACAAGGTGACAGTCAAATTGGTGGAAGACAAAGATTCCAAAAATAGGGACCCACATGATAGAGGTAAGGAAAAAAATGATCAGCACTTTTTGGAGTGAGGCCACTGGTGAAATCTGGGCTTCCGAAAGTTAAAAATATATCTAATCCCAAGACAGGGGTTGTTGCTATCTCTGTTCCGGATAAGCTGGTTGATCTCATTGTGTTTGGATTAGCTATGACCTTAGTTGGAAGGTTCACTGGTTTTAGGCCTAACATTGATGTTGTTAGGAATTTTATAAGGAGGAAATGGGTTCTCAAAGGTCAAGTGGATGTGGCGGCTTTGCCTAGGGGTTTTTTTTTCCTTTGCTTTTAATACCGAAGAAGATATGAATAAAGCTCTATGTGAAGGGCCATGTATTTTCAACAAGTCAACCTTGGCTTTACAGAAATGGCATCCTAACCTTTCTCTTGACGAGTCTTTTTTTGTGTCGGCGCCTGTGTGGATGCATCTCCCTAGCCTTCTGTCGGAGTTCTGGAATGAGGAGGTCTTTAAAGGGATTGTGGGTTCATTTGGAGAACTTCTCTCGATCGACCCGATGACTGCAGCTAAATCAAGGTTGGTTTTTGCTCGTATCTGTGTTAATGTTAATCAAATGATGGATATGCCTCAATCTATTGAGATTATATCTAAATTGGGGAAATGGACCCAAGTGATTGAATATGAATCTCTCCCATTTGTTTGTTTTCATTGTAAAAATTCGGGTCATTAGGCAAAATCTTGCCCGCTCAAGAAGAGTAAGAGTGGTAAGAGTGATAGCAGTTCAAAGCAAAAATGGCAAATGAAAGGGAAGAGAGAAGACCCAACTGCAGAGTGTGTTCCTGATAATGAAGTGATTGAGTTGGAAAATGAGGAAAAGAAGGATATGAATAGTAATAATGAAAAATATGTTTGTGCTTGTTCTAACAATCAAATAGAGGAGCAACAAGAAGGAAGAGCAAAGGATAGATGTAAATGCTCAAAAATTTGAATCAGAGGACTAGAAGGAAGGGCCTATCATCCAGGATAAAGCTGACGAGAGTTCCAATGATGATGCTTCTGCCTCATCTAATACAAAAGAAAATGGGGGAGACTTTAATGAAGCGTAGGACTATAACATTTTGGATTTTGAGCCTTTTCTGTTATTAACCAATGGAAGTCCTAAGCCGATCCAATGCAAAACTCCACCTAAAAGTTTGGAAACGGTGGCTCTTGAGGGAAATCTTAGGATTCTTAGTACTAAAGAAGGCAAATCAAATAATGGACCCAATGGAGGTATTTCAACTAGAAGCAAGAATAAGAAAGTGGCAGATGTTGGAAGTCACAACAAAAAGCAGGGGAGACCTTCTCTAAAAAATAAAAGGGAACAGGAAAGTTGGAAGAACCGTGTTGATGCAACACAGAGTTCCATCGAGTCAGCCTTATCCCTAGTTAAAGTATGAAGATAATTTCATGGAATATAAGAGGGCTGAATGCCCCGCATAAGCAGGATGTGTTACGTAATATTATAAGAGATCATAAATCGAATGTTGTCCTTGTTCATGAAACTAAGATGTGTAAGGATAAAGTGGAAAGGATTAGAATATTCAAAAATAATGGAGTTATTGGAACTAGTTCGGAGGGTGCCTTTGGAGGAACAATGATTTTTTGGAACCAAAATACTATTATAGGGAAGGAAATCATTTCATAAGTTAGTAGGACCTCAGTTCTGCTTGAGCATATTAAGGATAACTTTGTCTGGGTTATCACTAATGTCTATGTGCCTAACTCTAAAGTTGGGAGATCTAAATATTGGAGGAGCCTTGCTAAAGACAGACTAAATTTTGTTGATAAAAGCTGGATAATAATGAGAGATTTCAATACACCTCTTAAAGAGGATGAAAAGATGGGAGGCCTCCCTTTGTAGCTGGAGGGAAGACAAGATCTTATGGATTTTATTAATGATCAAGCTCTTATAGATGTGGATCTCCAAGGGATTAATTATACTTGGACCAATCGTAGAACTGGATCTGATCTTCTTCAAGTAAGGTTGGATAGATCCCTGATTTCTCCTGAGTGGCTTTCTAAGTATAGTTGTACTTTGGCATCAATTATTAAGATTGGATCTGATCATTACCCTATTTCTTTTACTGCTAATTATTTTTCTGCTAAGAGAAATTTCCCTTTTAGATTTGAAAAAGCGTGGTTATCCCACCCGTCTTTGGAAGTCTGTGTTGCTGATTGGTGGAATTCTGAGGTTGAGGGAACAACATTATTCAGAATAGCCAAAAAGCTTAACATTATAAAGGCCAAAATCAAAATATGGAACAAAGAGATATTTGGTGATATCTTTAAAAGAAAAGCCCAGATTAAGACTGAAATTAAGGAAGTCCAAGATAAAATCCAAGAGGAAGGGCTTTCAGAGGACTTGAGATCTACTGAAAATGGGTTGTTGTCTAAATACCACACAATTATTTCTAATGAATAAACTTTTTGGAGACAAAGATCAAGAGCCTTGTATTTGAAGAAAGGTGATAAAAACACCCAGTTTTTCCACTTGACAGCTCTAAAGCATAGGGCGGTTAACATGATTTCCAGGTTATCTTGCAATAGGGGGATTTTATCGGATGAAAATGATATAAGAAAGGAAGCTTCGGATTTTTTCAGCAATCTTTTGGGAGGGGTGGATGATCTGGATTTCAGAAATCAAGACCTTCTTGTGAAGGCTATCCCTCCCATTTTAAATGAGGATGACAACAAAAATCTCTCTCGAGTCCCTTCTAATCAAGAAATAAAAAAGGCGGTGTTTTCTTTTCAGGGAGATAAGTCTCCCGGTCCAGATGGATTTCCAATGTTCTTCTTCCAAATCTTCTAGAATATTGTGGAGATCGATATCTGTAATGGAGTCAAAGAATTCTTTGGTTCAAGGAGGCTTTTAAAAGAATTGAATGTGAACTTCATCGTTCTTATTCTGAAGATTTCTGGAGCTGACTCTCTTAATAAGTTCAGACCTATTAGTCTTTGTAATTCTATTTATAAGATTGTCTCTAAGGTTCTTACCTCTAGAATGCTGGATATTCTTCCCAGGATTATTTCACCTCAGCAGAATGGTTTTGTCCCTGGTAGACAGATTTTGGATTCTATTATTTCAGTTCATGAAAATATTCACTCTTTAACTGCTGCAAAAAATTAGGGTTTTTTTCTTAAGTTGGATATGTCTAAAGCCTATGATAGAGTGAATTGGCAATTCCTTTTCAGAATTATGAAAGCTTTTGGGTTTGGGGAAAAAGTGATTCAGCTCTATTCCCAGTTGACTGAAACTTCCTCCTCTGTAGTTATTGTTAATGGATCCCATTCCAGTTTCTTCAAAAGTTCTAGAGGTCTAAGACAGGGGGATCCCATCTCCCCTATCTTGTTCACTATTTTAGCTACAAGTTTAGGCATATATAATATAAAAAATGTGGAAGATGGAAAACTCAAAGGCCTTAAACCTTCATCTTCCAGCATAACCTGTACTCATGAACAATTTGTTGATGATTCGATTACTATGGGGGAAGCTACTATTAGGGAAGCAAGAAATATGAAGAATGTTATGGACACCTATGAAACTGCTTCTGGCCAAAAAATTAATTGGGATAAGAGCTCTTTGTTCTTCCTCAATACCCCTGTTGAAAGACAAATAAGGATTGAAAGAATCCTTGGATGTAGAATTGTTGAGTTTCCTTCAACCTATTTGGGGCTCCCACTTTGTATAAAGCCTTTGGAGAGAATTTTTGGATGAAGCTAGTTGATAGATTCAATTCTAAATTGGCTGGTTGGAAAGGAGCAAATCCTTAGTTAAGCGGGCAAGGTAACGCTGCTTAAAGCTACTCTTCAAAATTTGCCTATTTATGTCCTTAGTCTGTTTAAAATCCCCAGAAAGTTTGTGGAGGCAATTGAAAGAATTCAAAAAAAGTTCCTTTGGTCGGTAGTGGAAGACAAAAATAGAATACTCCTTATTGCTTGGAACAAAATTTGTACTCCTAAGGCTTTTGGGGGGTTGGGTTTAAGAAATATTATTTCTATGAATAATGCCTTGTTAGCTAAACAAATCTGGAGAATGAAAGGGGAGGATAGAGAATGGAATTTAATTTGAAAAAATAAATATCTTTATATGCAACCATCTGAGGAAGAATTTCTGGATAACTCTTTTTTTGTTGAAGGCTCTGCAATTTGGAATGCAGTTCAAACGGCTAAAAGTTAGGCTGTTGCTGGAAGAATGTGGAAATTGGGGAATGGAAGAATTATTAGATTTTGGGAAGATAGATGGCTCTTGGATAAACCTCTAGAGGATATTCCTATCCTTAAGGAATGGAAATATTGGTTCAAAAATAGGTATGGTGGCTATGTTAGAGACTATTGGAGAAACAGGAAGTGGATTGAGTTCAGCCAGCAATGTCTGGGATTAAAGTTTCTTGAGATTCTGCTTTCTTCTAAAAAAATTAGGGACAATAAGAAGGATAGTTTGATTTAGAGGGAGACTTCGGATGGGAACAAAGTTCTGGAAGAGATTCCTTTGTGGGCTAAAGTGTGGATAAAGAAGTTGATACCCAAAGTTAATATCTTATTTTGGATTTTTATCCAAAACAAGGTCCTGACTCTTGATAACCTCCAAAAGTGTGGATTTGTTTTTCCTAACAGGTGTTCTCTTTGTTACATGGAAGAGGAGTCTGCATGTCACATCCTCTACCAGTGCACTTTCAGTCAGGAAATATGGAATATTATTTTTAGTAGGTGGAAGCTGAGCTGGGTTTTCCCGAACTCTCTGGGGTAGTTCTGGCAGCAATGGTACTGTCCTAATTCCAACTCTAAGAATGTTGAGCTATGGAAACTTCATCTCCCTAATGTTATATGGAATATCTAGAAGGAGTGTAACAACAGGATTTTTAGGGATAAAAGTGTTAACCCTGAAGTAGTGGTGGATAAAATCTATAGAGGGATATTTGAATGTTTAAATGGAACTGATCATGGTTTAGCTACTAAAGAGGACTTTAATGGCAGATGGAACCTCTCTAATATCAAATCTAGTAAGGATAAGGGTAGGGATGGTCTTGTTTGGTGCTTTCCATCTCAGGGATGGAATAAGGCTAACTTTGATGGGGCGTCTAAGGGGAACCCGGGTAAAGCTGGTTATGGGGGCATTGTCAAGAATTTTGTTGGAAGTTGCCTTGTGGCAATTGTCGGCCCTTTGGGTAATCAAACTAGTCATTATGCTAAAGCCTCTGCAACTTTGAATACTTTGATTCCTGCAAAAGATCTTAATCATGATAACTTATGGCTAGAGGGAGACTCTATAAACATTATTAAGTGCCTAAAGGGAGAAACTAAGCCATCGTGGTCTATAGCAAATATAATTTTTAAAGCTAGAGAAATTATAGCTAGCTTTAAATTTATTATAATTGAACATGCCTTTAGAGAAAAAAATTTGGTTGCGGATGGTCTAGCAAACCTAGGCCTAATTTTCGAAGCTCAAAGTATTTGGTATGGGGAAGGTAATATTAATTTTAATATTAAAGATCTTTTAAGAAAGGACAGATTCATGGGGAAAGATGGATCGCACAATTAATTATGAAAGTTTTAATGAGTAATCTTCACATTTATAGAAAGGTAATGATGACATGACAGAATGGTAGAATCCTAATCAAATCTATTATTCTTCCGCACACTTTGTGGGTTAGCATTTTCAAAATTTCGAGAGTCAATTAGAAGGAAGCTCTGAAATTGCAGAAGAACAGACTCGGTATAACGAACTTGAAAATGGGGGGGATCTAAGGAGAGAGGAACCAGATAACATATCCAGATGGAAGGAAATGCCAAAGGTATGGACTAAGCTGGAAAAAGGGTTCATGATGAATTTCATGGAGAAGCTAGTCGATTATGATAAAGGCAGAGTTAACCTAGTTGTCACCAAAGTCACTGAAAATTGGATTAACGGTTCATTCAAAATTCATGGTGTGAGGTTTAAGCTGGATGTGGACCT
Source organism: Cryptomeria japonica (assembly GCF_030272615.1). Classification (NCBI taxonomy): domain Eukaryota; kingdom Viridiplantae; phylum Streptophyta; class Pinopsida; order Cupressales; family Cupressaceae; genus Cryptomeria; species Cryptomeria japonica. The sequence continues at coordinate 608,423,811 of NC_081410.1, forward strand.
CATAGCAATGGTAACAGGTATGCCCCACTTAGGTCTTAATTTTTTTAGAGACTTGAAAGTTTCTAATAATGCGGTTAAGCTTTTTCCACGCAAAGAGAAGGAGAGGGCAAAAATTGGTAAAGCTACAAGGGGTATTATGATGCTTCCAACATTAAGAAAATTTGGGCCTGTGTTGAATGCTATTATGGAATACATTACTGTGGAGGGTCATTTTACTAGGGTCCACACATACCATTTTGTGTTGTTAAATCATTTCGGGCATCAGAAGAGGATTTCCCTGCCCTACTACCTCTTCAGGTCTCTTAATAAGCATAGCAAGAACCCTTCAACTCTGGTGCTTCATTGTGGCCTCATTTTGCTCATTTATGAGCGCTACAAACTCCTTGATATCTAGGAAAATAAAGATTGTCTGCGTCTTCGGGGAAAGGTAAGAGAAAGATGGAGGAAGGTGGGCCTAGCAAGGAAGAGTCGACTCAGAGCAAAAGGAGCAAAAATGCTACTGGGTTGAAAATTCAAGAGGACAAGGATAATCAAAAGGAGACGGAGAATGACTCAGAGGATATTAGAAAAGATGGTAGTGAGATGGAAACTGATGAGTTTGGAGGAGAGGAAAGCTGGAAAGAAGAGGATGTGGGGGAAGAGGAAGAAGGAGCTGAGGATGTTTCCGATCAAGATAATCCTACCCACAGTGTTAGTTTAGGCATTGTCAATAGCCAGCCAATGGAGGAGTAGGATAATAAGATTAATGAGGAAAAAGAAATGGATATTGAGCAGGAGAAGAATAAGGAATTTGAGCATGAGATGGGCAAGGAGAATCTGAGCAAGGATAAGGAGGAAGTTGGAGAAGGGTTAATTCTGGATAATCTCAAAAACCTATCTAAGGTTAGAATGGGTTTTGACAGGTGGGCTTATGAAGGAATAAAGAATCTAGAAAAAAATGGGAAGCGGTGGGAAGAGAAAAGGAAGAAAGATGATAGAGACCAGAAGTAGTGGAAGGAGGAGATGGAGAAAAAAGCAAAGAAGATGGAAGCTCATATTAGTAATCTGGAGGAAGGAAGAACTGCTATGAAAAACCTTTTGGTAATGATTCTGGATATCCTTACTGCTATTACTAAGAACTTAGAGGAAATCTCTAAAGTCCTTGAGGGCTCCAACACTCCCAAACCCGTCGTGGACCTTGATATTGATGAAGATGCTATTGAAACAAGGACGGTGGAAAGTGCTCCTAGTGGCGCGGCAAAGAGAACAAGGGCTAGCATGAAGAAAGTTGTTGTGGCCTCTTCTAAGGAAATCCCTAAACTTAGGGATAATATTAAAGAATTGCATGGGATTAGCAGAAATCTGGCTAATGCCCTGAAAAACATTAAGTAGTTTGTCTATTTTGGCTGGACGTTGCTGGTTTTGTGGGGCTTTTGTGCTGGATATTGCTCATTTCTTTGTTGGTTTTTTAGCTATTTGTTCCTTCTTGTTTCTTAATGCTCTAATTTCTTAAGGATATTTTGTAAAGGGTTTTGGGGTCCCTTCAAAACCTGTTTTTACCGTAATCAAAAGCATTAAGAAAGCTATTAAACATACTTGACTCTTTCCTTAAAATGTTTTGAATGTCATGACAGAAGTAATTAAAACTTCAGCAAACTCTCAGATACCTTGACATCAATGACAACACAATATTCCAACAAAATAAGGCACTACAGAACCCTCCATGGCACTTTATAACATAATGTGAGTAAAATAGAGATAAAATAGATGTGTGAAATTCTCCCCAAGGAATGCAAAATTATTTTTTGACATTTTATACATTATCGTGTTTACAATATTATGTGCATGTGTAGTATTCTTACAAATATCCTGAAAAGGACAATATTAGTTTATGTCATGAGGTGATTATAAGAAGACAGAGTGCAATAATGCCTTACAACCTCAACAAAAAAATAAAAAATTAGACAATAAACTCTCTATAGCATAAAATTTCTATAAAATATGCCCTCTTAGAAAAAAATACAAGTTGTGCAAATTGGGAGCCCAAATCAATTGTTTATAACCCTTAGTGATTTTATGATTTTAAATTTATTTTTGAATATGTTGTCCAAAGAAAAAAAATCAATGTACCATTACATTCCTTACATTTTTCTAATAAACTTAAAAAAGAAGTTTACTATTTTTCAATATCATGGGCAAAAGTTATGCCTTGTTGAAAATGTTAAAACAAAAAATAGAGGTTTGGAGGCAAATTATAGAAACCTAGAACATGCTAGAGAAAAAAAAATTACACCATGTCAAAGTACACAAAGCCAACTTTTTGTTGTCTACTAGAAGAAGTCAAAAATCTTTCTTCATGGGTGCAAGTCATAACAAAAAGAAAAGAAAAACTTTTTTTTTATAAGCATAAAGAGGGATTGGTGGCTCCTTCAAGGCCATAGTGTTTGCTAGTCGGGTGGTTGTGGCACAATTATTGAGAGTAGGCTGCGTGATGTAAAGGTGGATCTCAAACCACAAAAACAACACTACTATAGAACATGGTGGTATGATGAGCTATGTATTTTTGTTGGGAAATGTGGAGGTTGCAAGGATAGGCAAGAGGAGGACAAGTGACGACAATGCAAAGGTGGCAATGCAATTTCAATATTTTTTAGAGTAGTCTCCAAGCTATAGGGGGAAGGATAATAAATGAATGATAGTTTCCTATATGCTTAGATCTATGTTGTGGTAGTCTAAAGGTGGTTTTTGTGTACATAGGGATAAATTTAAAGGTTGTTGAGATTAGTTTCCAAGCTACAATATGTAGTAATTCTTATAGAAGGCATACACATGTATCCTTCCTACATAGGTTGATAGGTGACATTAACTTGCACATAGTTATACCCTACATAGTTAAAAAAACATTTAAAAAACTTTATACACAGTATACTTGCCAAGTTGAGACCTACACAAATCCCAAGATGTTGTAGGTGGTATGATGACCATACAGTTGTACATATTTTGGTACAATTACCATCGATGACCTCTCCAAAAAATTCTAGAATATCTTATCTCCAAAAATTAGTTGTTACTTTAAAAAATGATTTCCTAGTCCTTCTAAGCATGACGATGGAGTTAGTTTTTCTCTAGGGTGCATCATTTGAATGTTGATATCCATGACCCTTGCATATTCAAGAATGAAAAGGGATGGGTTTACAAGGTTCCTTTGATAGCATGTTAGAGTTGCCAATATTTAAATGAAAAATCCAAGAACTTTCACAAAATGAATTAGCATAATAAAAAGCCAAAAAACTATCATAAAATGTATGAAATATACAATGAAATTGCTTGTATACGTAGGAAGAGGAGGACGAAGGAAGGTGTGAGTGAAACACTAATTAACCCTCAAAGAAGTGTGAAATGTGTACAACACTTGGGATAAGTGTAAGAACATGTGTCATGTTTCTATGATGTGAGACAACTCAACAACTAAGTGAACTTAAGCTAATTTTTTAATAGGCCTATTAGGAACTATATAAATGTAAATTAGTTAGGTAATAGCTATCACACTAACACTTTACACATGATTTTTTCTCAATCAAGTGAGAGAGAGAAAAATATATACATTTTTCATATTTTAACAAAAAAAAGAGTGGATAAAGCACACTTCAACTCACAACAAAGAGCACTCATGCTCATAAAGATTCGGTAATATACAAAAAATTACAATACACACAAATATAACATTCGCTCATGGAAAGAAAAGAACCTAGATGGACATGTGGGTGTCTTATTAATGATTATTCCTTAAGCCCTGATTACAAGGTGGCATCATTAATCTCTAATGTTACTTCGAAAGGCTGGAGTTACCCTTCGCACGTGTCTCTTAGTCTAGAGGATAATTTGAGCAATTATTTCACCACTTGCTTGTATTATTTCTAGAATCTTCACATTTTTGTTAAAGCTAATCTTACTTTTACAAGGCAGTGTTTTTTGGCTATCTTTCATGCTAAAGGGTTTATGTCGAGAGTTCAGGAAAGCGCTTTATCTTTTAATTTATGTGAGTCTGCTTTGGGAAGTGATAGAGTTCGCTTTGAGCCTGATAAGCCCGACAATTTCAAGAAGGAATCGATGGTTTGGAACTACTGCGTTGAAGGTGGGGTGGCAGAGTTCATGGAAAACTTGTGTGGATATGATGAACAACTCTCTACTCAATTTGCTATTTCCTAGAAAAATTGCAGAGTTGTTGTTGGGAAAATCTCCTTTGAAGTTTATGAGGAATTTATTGCTCATGCGATTGGCCTTTCTCTGGAGGGAAGGAGATGAAAGTGGGTGAATCATGTGGCAAACATCGACGACCTCAACATATTATTCAAGAATCAAGGGGAAGGAGGCCCCTATCAAATTCCAAGGTGGTTTTGCCAGAGAGGAACTCCAACATCCATGGGGCATGGCATGTTTAATGATCATGAAATATTTTTCTCTTAAGGGATGCCACAAATTCTATTATTATTTTATCATTTTCCCTTGTTAAATCATTTTAGAAACCATGATCTTTTATGTTAGCCTTTCTATCTACTAGATTATCTGAAATGCTCAATCAAGGAAGCCTTTGACCCAAAAAATGAGGATAAGCAACCTATCCCCCTCCACTAGGGTCTAATTTACAAGCTCTATCATTACCATTTGGCCTTATACCCCTCACCCCCATAACATTATGTTAATTAAACCCCCTCTGCATGTCTCTCACTCTTGGTCGACGTTTGCGAGTGGAGTAGCCCCTTCTAGATTCTTCCAACTCTCTAATGAAGCTTTTGTTTCCTATCCTCTTCTGTCTTCCTCTATTACCATCACAAAGTCGAGCCCCCTACCTTTCCCTCCCCCTTTGTTGCTAAAGAGAAAAAACCCTTTTTCCCTAAGGGCAAAGGGTAAATCCGTTGGAAAACGGAAATGACTTATAATTGATAATTCTAGCTTGGAGGACATGGATGAAGAAGACCCTATTGTGGAAACTAAGGGAGAGAGAAGGTCCCAAAGGCTTGTCTCAAGGGGTGCTAGTGAGAAAAAAGATAAGAATCAGACTGTTGTTGATATTGAAGATGATCTTGAAGTGGGTGAGGGTGATGGTAATTTAAATGAACCTAAGGGGGAAGAGGTTGGCACTAAGGGTTTAGACATTGGTAATGTGGATGACTTTGGCCCCCCATTGGGCCCTCAAGATTTGAATGCAACAAATGTGCTCCCCGCTGAGAATTTTGAAGACGTGGCCCTAGAGAAAATTATGTAGAAAGTGGACCATGTCATTAGGATGGCTTTTGAGTTAGATGAAGGGGTTGACAATAATGAAGGGGTTTTTGTGGAAGGAATGAACACGGGTAAGAAAAGTGACAAGAAAAAGGGGAAGAAAAAAAAGATAAGAGATGCTCTCTCATGGAAGAGGACCAACAGGAAATGAAGATTGATGAGAAAGTGGAACCCACTAACCACCCTAGGGATGATGAGCTTCAGGCCCTCAAATGTGAGGTATGTGAGTCGTGGAACCATCTAGACATTTTTGGGGTAGATAAGGTAATAAAAAATTTGAAGGAGGAACTCAAGGAGATGAAGCATAGATGGGACACCAGAGATAAGCAACTTGTCAACATCAACAAGTTTTGCATGAGAATCATGCACAACTCAGCGATGACCCTTTGTCTCCTATAGGACAAGACTGTTGTTGATGATGATGTGGATAAACATGTTCCTACAAGGAACTCTACAAATTCCTTACTGAGGATTGGGGCAATGTCCTTGATATGGTTGGGCTCTATAAGCCAACCTCCTAGGTCTAGGTCTTTTTTATTTGCTTATGTTATTGGTTTATGATTCATTGGACTTATGGTGTATGCCCTTGCTACTCTCTTTTACTATTGTTATACTCCTACTTTAAGTTTTGTTTTGTGTTGTTAATGTGTTGTTGATAGTCTTTGGACTATGTTAAGGGTCAACACCCTTGTTAATGTTGCTTTTACAATAAAATAAATTCACACATATTTTAGGATTTTATATTCCAAATAAAAATTATTTCTTCTCTTCCACACTAAATAATAGAAAGACACAAGATAAATTAAGAGGTCCAGACTTACCTCACATGATAACTCCCAAAATGAGGAAGACTCTTCTTGTTTGATTAATTTTTCTCTTCACCTTGTCACAAATCCACTTCCTTCACTAAGAAGCCTCAATAAATATTTGGGAACACAAATAAAGCCAAGATCTATCTCTCACCAAAATTCTCTAAGTGCCAAAGACAACATTAGCCATGCAAAAGCTAAAACATATGGGTTAGATGGGGTGTCATGCCATTTATCCATATGACCTTCCTCTTAAATACTTGTAAATTCCTCTTATAAATCATAAATACAACCCACACATTTCAAAGGCTAAGGACAAATAATTATGAGAGATCATGGCATAAGATATATTAATGAAGCACAAATCAATTGTGAGTGGGTAGAATTAGTGAGATATCAAACATTGTAAACCCAAATCCTAATAAAGATAAGTCAATGAGACACAAATAAGAGTGGATTAAAACCCTAGGTAAATTTGATATGAAATAAATGTAATATAAACATTAGGCATGGAAATGAAGTCCTAGAGGTAAAAATAAAGGTGGGTGAAATAAGAGAACATAATTAATCACAAATCCTAAAGAAGGTAAAAGTATTGTAGACATCTAAAATGGCTAATTCATTTTCATCTTGTCATGATTTCTCCAATTCTTCTATCCATATTAGTTAAATAGTTTCTAATTATTTCATTAAGCTAATATTTCCTCTTCCCATCTATAATAATTTCCTATCATTTTTAATTACTTAACTATGCCAATTTATTTCTATATTAAATAAAAAAAAATTATTATTTAATTAATTTATGATAAATTCTCTTCAAATATTAATTGATTAATTTTAAGAAGAAATTTCACAAGAAAGTGTTCTTTGAAGTTGCAGGTTAGGTTTGGGCTTTCGAATTGACTTATGATGCTTATAGACCAACTTACATTGCATTTGGGATAACAGAGGTTGTATTTGGTATATATGAAAAATTAGTTGGGGTTTGCAAAGAATTTTATTTTCATCAATAGGTTAGATCTATGCTTTTGGTCAATCTTGGGCTGCATTTGGCTATTCTTTGGCCATCTAGTTATCTTGTGTCACATCTAGCAACATCTATTGTGGTACTAATTCTCAAAACATTTTGAATCACATTTGGTTAGTATTGTGGTATATTTGGTTAGTTGTTTGGTACTTTTGGTCAATATTGTGGCACATTTGGTAAATGGTTTAGTGCTTTTGGTTAGTAGTGTGACACTTTTGTTCTATGTTGTGATGCATCTAGTCTATGCAAGAGGATTATATTGAGTTATTCTTCTCGATCTAAAGTCTTGAGGATCTTCTACATTTTCATTAGATATGAGCAATATAATATAGAATAACCCTTTAACCTCATTTTAACATCACGTTTTTAAGGTTTGTTCCTTTGGGGTTTGTTTCCTTGTGCATATGCAAAATTTAAAGACCTAAAGTTAGTAAAGCTAGCTTGGATTCCTTTGTGTTTGGATTAAGAAAAATTGGAAGCATTAAATCTAGGTGTACTTGTTCTAAACTCTTTCCTTTACATTTCAAGTGATCATAGTCTCTATTATTCATCATAGAATCATATTTTTCTTTAGACTATCTTACTCAATGTGTCTCCCTCATATTTAAAATGGGTTTAAAATTAATCATACATATTTAAATTTGGGTGCTGAAACACGTGTCTTTTAATCCCCAAGGTCTACTCATGTATGCTATCCTCTCACTTTCTAGGGTAATCTTAAGGATTAGAAATATGTGATCTTGTATTCTTTTTTAGGGGGCCTGCCTAGAGAAATGATCACTTTAAGGAACAATGTCAACTCTCATGCAATTGTGAAGTATAAAGAGTGAGGGTGAATTGAAAGACATGCCTCTTGAAAGTGAAATATTATCAATCTAGGTTGTCTCTAATAAATTTATATCATAAATAAGTGAAGGTGGAGAAAGGATTACCCTTTCCTCCTGACTATTTGTTAGTGTTCCCTTTCATCTATAGATTAAGCCTCATATACCCTTGAGGTATATCAAGGATACCCCTAGTTGAGCTTGTAAAGCCTAGTTGAACCTTCTTGGGCACTGTTTCTTGTGGTACTTTTTTGCTACAAGGATTGATACCCCCACTTGAACAGGCTCGTTAATGCGTCTTATGTGTTTTAATATTTATGTCTCTATCCCCACTTGAAACTAAAAGGGGACAAATATCCAAATTGAGCCATAGGGAAATTCTATTTCTCTTTCATTTCTTGTGTGTGTTTGGATATGTACAGTGGAAAATTGAATCCTAGTGATTCCCCACCTAGGAGAGAGAAAGGAAATCACTAGGATGATTTTTACTTGGGAGATACTTTACATTCAAAAGAGGGGTTGAATTCACTAGATCCAAACCTTAGAGTGAATAAGGATCTAAATACTAAGTGAATTGCAAGGGTGCAATGCAATTTACCCCCTTTTGTAACTAGAAGAGTTGACTTGTTGACTATGCAAAAAATGAAGACAAAATGGGTGAAATAAGGAGCTACCGATTTGGGACCGTGCCGTAACTTCGGATCTGAGGTATTTAGACTAATACGGACCTGTCTTGCAAATTTGGAGAAAAGTCATTGGGACCATGCGTAAGTTATGCACGGTCCTCCAAAAAATCCACGAGTCGAAAAGGGCTTTTCCGTCTCTACAAATGAATCCTAAATCTGCAACTACAGTCGTGCACCTGCAACCTGCACACAAAAAAGAAGAGAAGAAGGGTTGTGGATAGGGGTTTGCCTTAGTCAAACCTCAATTGATGAATCAACCTTGAAAGAAAGTAATTGCAAATGCTTAAATGTAAATAATGGAAATGTATACCTTGTAGATCTGCAATTTGTTGATGATGGTTGCTTTGCTTCTTGAATGTAATCACAAGTGTTGTATGAAATGGCATCTAATGTGATAAAACCCTAACACACACATGCTTTCAAATTAATGTTGCAATGTTGCTCCAATGGATGAATGCAAAAGACACATGAAGAAGAAGACTTGATGGATGCTTGAAGACTTGAACACTTGAACGCTTGATGACGATAATGGAGACCTTATGCTTGTTTTCCCAATTTTTTTCCTATGCAAATGAGAGGACTAGATCCCCTTTTATACTTGCCTTGGAGGGTTAATTATCCCTTCATCGAAGGCCAACATAGGGGGAAATTTAATTCCCAAAAGATAATTATGTCCAAGGGTCAGATGGACCCATTTTGGGGCCACACAAAGAGGGAGGAAAAGGGCACCATGCCCCTGTCCTAAGGGGACTGGGGCACCACACCATGGTCTTGCCCATTTTTGGGGCTTGAAAAAAAGTCTAAACAAGTTGTAAAGTGTGGAAATGAGGCCCAGTTCCATGGTGGAGGCATAGATGGATCTCGATCAAGCATGGAAGATGATATCGCCAAGGTAAGGGGCCTAAAATGCGGTCAAAATTGCAAGGGGTGCAATTTTATGATGCTACATTTAGCCCCTACTTTAGCGGGAGTATGTCTTACGCCAATACTATCGGTAAAGTAGAAAAAAGAGAGATGAAGATGAGAGATGCGAAGAAAGATCACAAGGAGTTAAGACGTCACTAATCTTGAGGAACCAATCCCCCAATCTTAGGATCTTAACTCACTCAAACATATGCAAGTGCACATAAAAAGGCACACAACAAAAGCTAATATCTTAAGACCTAAAGTCAACTAGCTGAAGAGACCTCGATATGAAAAATATCCCAATCAACTAATATCATTCTTGAAACATAAAATACCATCTCATGAACACATATAATCACTTAAAAGAGCAAAGGTGACATTATCCATGAACCGTCAATAGTAAAACTATGAGTACATGAGAGGAAGAAGGAGAGAACATGAATACACACTTTGGCGATCCATGAGAAGAAAGGTTAACAAAAGGAACCATGGACATCTCACCCCTAGAACTAGGTGATCCGTGGAGAAAAAATGACATGGAAAACTAGCCCCTAGATTCTGTCTAGGTGATCCATGTAAGGGAGGAGAGTGATAACACCATTAGTTCCACTCAACCTCATACGCCTGTGTACAAGTGAGGTTCAAAGCACCTCATAGGAGTCTATGCTCGAGTATGCTACAACCTGTATAAGATGTATAATACAAATGTCAAGAAAGGCATGACATCTGACTCCAAGAGACTATGCTTTGGTTCTGAGAATAATCACCCTGCATAAGAGAAAAGTGGCGATATATTGCTCTAAGAGGCTACCCTCTAGTTTCAAGAATGACCCACTATATAAGAGTGTGTGGGGGAAAAAGAGAGACTAGGCTAACATGTCCTAATCCTACCTTTTGTCACACATTACGGAATACGAAAGAGCCTAGAGGTATTGCACAATTGGCTACTTCTTTTTGGTGAAAGAGAGAGCCATGGGCTACCTATTAGGGTTTCTATTCCTTTGTTGTAATTGAAAGGTAAGATTATGCAAGTCCAATTCCTAACCCTAAAATGCAAGTATGAACTAATAACAAGATTGCAGAATTGAACTTAAACAAGGGAAAGTTGTAAACACAAAGACAAGACAAGAATGCAGATGCGTACCCGGAGTCAAAATTTGACTAAAAATGTTTGGGACAGGGGCGCGGGCGTCACTGTCCTGATTCTGTCCCGGAACCACACCTGAAACTGCTATTTTGCACTCTGGAAAACTGTCTGAAATGTTGTCTGTCAGGAGGACCAGGGCGCCCAGCGCCTCTGTCCCAGGGACCAGGGCACCCAACGCCCCTGTCCTGGCAAGACCAAGGTGCCCCACGCCCCTGTCTTGGTCTTTTGCTCTGCAATTTGGTGTGGGGTGTTGTCTCGACCTGCTTTTCCCGGATCTGCAACCTGCGGCGTCGTCTGAGTCCCGAAACCTACACTTGTATCTGAAAAAGGTGTTTGGGCGGCTATATAGGGTTTTGCCTTAGTCAAACCCCCGCTTCGGTGATTTCCACCTCCACGAATAGCCAAGTTGTATTGTAAAAGTAATGTGTGTGCAGACCTTGTGTGTGTGCAAGATCTAAAATGCAAGTAAGCAAACTAGAGCAACCTAGAAAGTAAACCCTAATTGCTTGTAAATCAAGATGCAAAGTGATCTAAAGCATGGATAAATGATATATTGAAGCTTATGCAAAGACATGAAAACAACATGAAATCATACCCAACCCCCAAGGGAGAGGTACAAGCCAATCTTCAGTCGGTAATCTCCTATTGTTCTTCGATGTCTTCCAAGCCCTAAATGGATGAATGGATTTGATAAATGCTTGATAGAGGGATGTTGAAAGTTGTTGAAGTCTTCAAAGATCTGCTCTTTCACTGCCTATGAGGTTCTTGAAAACAAAATTCGGATCCCCTCAAATGAAGAAAGAGAGCTCTTATGTATGAAACCTAGGTCTTAATTCCAACTTTTGGCTGACCTAGAGATTGAATATCCTGCCAATTTCTTGGGGTTAAGCTTTATTTTATGATTGGATCATGCTCCTAAAATTTCGAGAAAAATGTCCGGGACCGTGTGCACTCCGAGCGCCATGGTCCCGACAACTTTTCACCAAATTTTGAGGGCCATCAGATATGATGATTTTAGAGAGAATCCCGAAGTTACAGGTGATTTCGAGATGTTTTGACCCCCGAAATCAAGCCCCCAAGATCAGAATAGGGCCTAATTAGGGTTTTTGATTAGATGATGTATTGGAGGAATAAAATGAAAGGGGCACGCTTTAGTGAAAGGGTCCGACTTTATGATTTGGAAGATGATGAAATAGAACCTTTAGACCTAATTAATTTGATTAATTAAGTGCTAAAGGTGAAATGCAATGCAAAATGCAACTGCGCCAAGGCGGGTGCTAAACTAGGTGTGAAATTGTACTGCTTTAGCAAGTGCGTACAATTTATGATGTTACATTTAGCCCCCACTTTAGCGGTCATATGAGTACTACGTGCATATGCAAGCTAAAGTACAGAAAGTAAACATCATTTGAAAAAGGATATATCCATAAGTTGTCGGACGAAGCCCCCAGCGGTATCTGCAGTACACAGTTAGGAACCGCACCCTACAAAACACATGTTAGATCACAAAATCACCTAATGCTTACTAAGGAAAGTGATGAAATTTGTGAGTAGCTATATGCCCCCCCTGTTTCGGCTTGCTTATTAGGGAGGTGAAACAGGGTAACATGTTTACTTACGACAAATTGTGTAAGAGAGTATTGATGAGGGATGTTCATTGAAAAGGCTTCATCAGAGCACTTTTTGGAACATCCCGAGAGTAGGGGAATGAAAATACAATTCCTACGCAACAAACGGTTCAAAAATCGCATCTCCCAAACTCAAGTTATGATGAAATGAGTGATAGAGGAAAATTAGGGTTTTGAAAGCAAAGGTAAAGGAATGAAAGTATATACCTTGAAAGTGACATTTGCATTTGTCACTTTGTTGATTCTGAGTACTGTTCATTGCAGCGGAGCCCACATAGCCATCATCATGCCTTCACGACGACCGGAGCGTCCCGCGAGGATTGAGATCATGCGATAGGCCGTGATCGACGACGAGCCACTGGACGAGGTGAGTTGACTAAACTTTGACTTTTGATTTTCTGCATTTGACTTTCTGTGATCGTTTGCGGGCCCTGGAATCTGATCGTGGGTCCCACACAGGGCGCCATGGTCCCTGTGGGGCACCATGGTCCCTTCAGGGCGCCATGGTCCCTGTGGGGTGCCATGGTCCCCTGACAGGGCGCCATGGTCCCAATCAGGACTTGGCGAGAGATGTCAGGGTTAGCATATGATGTTCGATAGTTTGCATGAATGATTTTGATGATTGAGTACTGATTATAGTTATGTTTTTGTGATGCAGGGTCTCCCGTACATGAGAGAGCACACGGCGGGGCAGATTCTTCACAGTTTGCGTGATCAGATTCCCCGACTTACTCAGGCAGAGAGAGACACATTATCGATAGTAGGTTTGTGGTCTATGATTCTTATGCCGGCCATTCGATTTCATCCCGCGATGCTGATGGCACTCATGGAGCGATGGGATCCTGACACATGCACGTTCCAGCTTCCAGTAGGGGAGATGACGGTGACACTTGAGGATGTGTACCACATTCTTCGCCTATCGATCAGAGGAGCTAGCGTGACATATGCGACCGATCGGTCAGTAGAGGATCATCAGAGGGAGCAGGTATATTGCATAGGGAGAGTCATGCCGAGTGAGATGAGAGGTCGTATCATGGTCAGCTGGCTCTTACATCCTACAAGAGAGGTGCCCCTCATGAGACGTCTTATGATAGCCATCATTGCACTAGCTGTCTGCCCTAATGGGCGAGGTACACACATGCATGGGGGTCTCACATGGTGCATTAGGGCTATGGAGAGACATGGGAGAGTATATGCCTGGGGTCGGAGTATGCTTGCACATCTCTATCACGACCTCGAGGAGTATGTTTTTGGACAGGGTTGCAGCTTGATGACATGCACACTTCTGCAGGTGTGGATATTTGAGCACTTTACATGCACCAGGCCTGTCGGCTATCCGATGAGTACGGCTAGCGAGCGACCTAGGGTATTTGCTTATCCACTTACCAGCAAGTGGAGATTTGGAGATCTATTGTATTGGAGAGTGATGGTTGACAGATTGACAGCTAAGGTGACCGTGTGGAGACCATATCTGCGGATGCACAAATGGGATGGGATGGAGAGACAGTTAGCATGCCTACAGAGGAACTGCCTATTGAGAGGGCGATATCCACACACCATAGTCCCATTCTACTTTGACCGAGTACGGAGGTAGTTTGGGCTAGAGCAGTGTGTTCCAGGCGATGTGCCCATCTACACTCGACACTCATGAGTCCTTCCTAGACCCAGAGCAGTAGCGAGACCCATGATAGATGATATCGAGATCACAGATATAGAGGGGTCCGATCAGGATGTGGTCACTGATTATGCTGCAGACCCCGGGGCACAGCGCAGGTATCTCTCATGGTTTATGAGATCATACCCAGGGCCTATCTTTCCACCAGATCACCCGACAGACCATCCAGGCCCATGGAGACATGGAGACCGAGATGAGGATTGGGGGTCCAGGTCGGAGGAGCTAGAGGAGGGAGAGGGTCATGAGGAGGTAGGAGAGCCTGATCCACCCATAGGAGATCAGCCTAGTGCCGAGGAGGAGGAGGAAGAGGATGACGATGAGGAGGAGAGAGATGATGATGAGGAGGACGAGGATGACGAGGAGGAGGAGAGAGATGATGAGGAGGAGTCAGATGCAGCTCCCCATCATTCAGGGGATGATACCATAGCCCTAGATCCTCCCGTTATTCCCCAAAAGGGGGAACACGAGGTGATATGAAGACCTATACCCATTGCCCATAGATCATTCGAGCGTGGGGAGCCTAGTAGTTCCCAGTCACAGATGCTACCATATCACGATCCCTACTGGCGTGAGGGAGATCCAGGTATAGTAGGTTTAAATTGATTGATTGATGTTTTGATGATATAAAATGGTACTAACACAAAATCTGTTCTACTGCTACAACTAATGTGCAGGAGTGGCGTTCCCTGATCCAGCAAGCAGTGACAGATATCTCTACGACGGCGCAGATCCCTAGTTCCTCACAGATTGCTTATAGACCTCAAGGGAATGCGGGTCGGCATGATGATTTGTTTTCCCCATTTCGAGTGTAGGTAGAGATATGGAGGGAGAGAGAGCAGGATCTATCAGAGGACCTTCAGTGGGCACAGCGTGATCTAGCAGCAGCTCAGGCCGAGGCTACCTCGTATCGTGCTATCCTTATGGATAGGGATCGTAGGAGTTCCTCTCGGAGCCATTCACGATCTATATCACGGTATACCCCTATGGGTCCACCTGCACGGCCAGATCAAGAGGGAGCTTCTAGTCGTCACTCTCTAGCCACCAGCCCTAGAGATAGGAGATGATTTTATGATGTAGGGTAGGTCACATTTTGGATGCGTAGTGACCTACCTTTGTATATTGATCCACACACACACACACACACACACACACACACACACACACACACACACACACACATATATATATATATATATATACATGCTTCTTTGTCTCAAACGTGTTATCTTTAATGCCTAAACAATGTGTATTGTGATTAAAGTTAATACATTTGGTAGATATACATGTATGTTCTGAATTTAATTTCCATGTGATTGATTTCTCAATGCTCCATGATTAAATTGATACATGTGTGACTTAATTAAAATATTTGATCAAGTACTACATTGATGATAAGGAAGAGAATATGTATTAAGCCTACGGATCATATAACTAATGTGATTTAATTTGAGTTTAAACACAACATGACACGATTCAACTTAACACATAAAGATATTGTATAATATGTCAACATAATAAAAAATGTAAATATTTTGTAATTTACATAAATGAATTCAAGACAAATCATAAAGTAAAGAAACACGCTTGTCAGGAATGAAGCAACATAGATTAAACAAAACATCATTTAATTCTATTTGCTCTAACAAAGATATGCTAACATATTATCTGATTTTGAGGAAATGAGAAAGGAAATAGATGAGTGATAAGGAATGAGGAATTAAGCATAGTATCTACGCAAATGCATAGCGTTTATAGGGTCTTTAAGAGACGTACCATCTACATCCGCTATTTTGTAAGCACCTGATCCATAATCTTCAATAACGACATAGGGTCCAAGCCAATTAGAACTAAATTTTCCCTTTTCTTCAGGTAAGGCATTCACATTGCGCTGATTCTCATAGAGCACTAAGTCACCCACTGAGAAGGAACGTTGAATAACCTTATCATTATAGCTTCATTGTAGAGTTTTGTGATACGCTTGAATATGCTCAAGAGCATTTATACGTTGTTCATCAAGCATCTCAAGCTGTTGAAGCCTTTGTTCTCTGTAAGAGTCATCGTCTACTATACCTTTGAGAGAAACTCTAAGTGATGGAATCTCTAATTCTAAAGGCATAATAGCATCAGCACCATAAACAAGATTATAAGGTGTAGTTCCGGTAGCAATTCGTACACTCGTTCGGTAGGCCCAAAGAGCATAGATTAGCTGAGTACTCCAATCCTTACCATGCTTATTCACGGTTTTGCGAAGAATTTGTTCAATTATTTTATTGGATGATTCGGCTTGACCATTTGATTGAGGATAGTATGGTGTAGAAAATCGATGTTTGATATGATATTTCTCGAGGAATTTCTTCACATCCTTGTTCTTAAATGATGTCCCATTATCAGAGATTATAGTGGAAGGTATCCCGAATCGAGAAATAATGTTTTCTAGAAGAAATCGACAAATCACTTCAGCAGTAGGAGAGCGAAGAGGAACAACTTCTACCCACTTTGTAAAGTAATCTGTTGCGGTTATAATGAAAGTATGTCCTTGAGATGAAGGAGGAGAGATTTTATCGATGAGATCCAACCCCCATGCAGAGAAAGGCCAAGAGGCTACCTGAGAATGGAGTTCTTGGGCAGGAGCATGAATCAAATTATTGTGTTGTTGACATTGATGACATTTCTTAACAAATGAAAAAGAATCCTGCTGCATAGTTTGCCAATAATATCCCATACGGAGCAATCTTTAAACCAAGGATTTGCCTCCAAAATGCCCCCCATAGGCACCTGAATGCGCCTCTTCAAGAGCAATAGGGATTTCCTATTTGTTAAGACAACGAAGGAGAAGACCGTTATAACCCCTTCGGTAAAGAACATTAGAAAGAATAACATATCTAGCAGACAACTTGCGAACTCTAGCCCTGGTGTTCCTATTGGCGGAATTAGGAAAGGTACCATCAGTCAAGTGTCTTACGATATGCAAGTACCATTCATCTGAGTCTATAAAGTCACAACATGTCACCAGGCTGTAATCATCTACAATAGCTGGTGAAATGAGGTTGTGAATAACGAATTTAAGATCAACCACGGGGTCCTCTAAAGATACAAGAGAAGCCACACATGCCATTGCGTCCGCATGTCGATTATCTTTTCGAGGAACAGGTTCTATGGTGTAAGAATCAAATTTTTGTAACAAAGAGATAGCAAGGTCTTTATATTGTGATAATTTGTCTTGTTTTGCTTGATACAGTCCTGTTACTTGTCTTATAATCAGTTGAGAATCTCCAAAAATATGTATGTGTTTTATATTCAAAGCCAAGGCTGCCTTTATTCCTGCTATAAGAGCCTCATACTCAACAATGTTATTGGTACAAAGGAAATTTAGACGGTAAGATAAGGGAATGGACTTCTTTGTAGGAGAAACCAGAACAACACCTGCCCCCGATCCCGTACGACACTTAGAGCCATCAAAGTATAACTCCCAAGTTTCATCTTTCTCTGTACAAAGGATGAAGTCGTCAGGAAAAGACTCAGGGTTAGGGAAGGAGAAAGGTGAAGGGGCCTCAACTAAGTGATCGATCAACGCTTGCCCTTTAATTGCCCTTTGTGAAACAAATTTAAGGTCAAATTCAGTTAACATCATAACCCACTTAGCTAGGCATCCTGATAAATCAGTTTTAGAGAAAAGATGCTTCAACGGATCAAACTTTACCATGACGTGGACTTCTGAATTTAAGAGATAATGTCTCAATTTCTGAGTCGCAAACACCAAGGCAAAGCATTGTCTTTCTATCACAGAATATCGGGTCTCATAATCAAGTAAGGTACGACTTATATAATAAACCGGACACTCCTTACCATCTTTATCATGTTGTGCCAATAATGTTGCAAGAGCATGAGAGGAAGTAGTTGTATAAAGAAGGAAGGGTTTAGAAGGTTCGGTCGGTCGAAGGATAGGAGGATTAGCCAAATACATTTTTAAATCTTCAAATGCTTGCTGACAATCTTCATTCCATTGAAAAGTGATATTCTTTTTGAGAAGTTGAGTGAAAGGAAAAGTACGATCCGCAAGTTGAGATACAAACCTACGAATAGCCTGAATCTTTCCTTGTAAGCTTTTGAGTTGAGACACATTTCTAGGAGGTGGCATGTTGACAATAGCATCTATTTTCTTAGTATCCACCTCAATCCCACAATGCGAAACTATGAATCCTAATAGTTTTCCACTATCCACACCAAAAACACATTTTCGGGAATTCAAGCGCATGTGATATTTACGAATCCTTTCAAAGATTTGACGAAGGATCTTAATGTGATCTATGCGGAGAATGGATTTGGCTAAAACATCATCAACATAATCTTCTAAAATATTATGCATGTAATCGTGAAAGATAAGGGTCATCGCTCGTTGATAAGTTGCGCCGGCGTTTTTAAGTCCGAAAGGCATCATTACCCAACAAAACGTACCCCAAGGAGTGGTGAAAGCAGTTTTGAATTGATCTTGAGGATTAATAAAAATTTGATTGTATCCTGAAAAACCATCCATGAAGGATAATAAATCATGTCCTACTGTAGAATCAACTATCATGTCAATGTTTGGGAGGGGAAAATCATCTTTCAAAGAAGCTTTATTTAAATCTCGAAAATCGGTACACATTCTTATTTTATTATCTGGTTTAGCCACAACCACAATATTTGAAATCCATGGGGAATAATCAATAGGGCGGATAAATCCGGCTTCCAATAATTTTCCAATCTCAGCCTTAACAAGCAAAGCCACCTTAGGATTCATTTTTCGAATCTTTTGTTTCACAGGCTTAGCATCAGGAACTAAGACAATATTATGAGTAACAATCTTAGGATCTATACCAGGCATGTCAGAATATGTCCAAGCAAAGATCTCAGGGAATTCACGCAATAAATCGTCATATTGTTTTTGTTCCTCTTCGTCCAGACATTTTCCAATTTTAATAACTTTTTCTTCATTGCAAGGATCCATCTTAACATCAATGGTGTCACTTATAAGAAGATTACTTTGTTGAGGAGTATCCTTTAACTGAGGGAATTCTTTCACAATCTCATCATTATCCATCTCTTTTCCAAAATAGGCTTCAGTGTTCAAACAATAAGGGAGTCCCCTATTGTGATGATAATGAGGAAGAGTATCATATGCTCCTAAAAACTCAGCTAAAGCATCATCGGTAGGAAAAACATCCAAAGCATAGGCACATGAAGGATCCTTATCAATATACTCGGGGTGTTGCATTGATAGAGATGTAGAAATAGTATTAACACTAATACATGGTCTCTTAGAAGCTTTAGTGCGCTTGCAGGGATTATAGCCAAGTCCAAAGGCATAATTGTGAAGATTATTCTCTAGAGGAACCTTTATCCCTTGTTCGTGAGCGCCACAACCATTTCCATGATACCCATGCTTAGCAAAAATGCGAAAACCACGACCATAACGATCAGCCATTTCAGAAAGAGAAGGTGGTTTTTCATAAGACAAAGAATCAAACCCTTCAGAATTGGAAGTGCGGGGAGAAGAAGTTTGAGAAGCGCCCACGAAGTTATTACTCATAGGTTCAGGTAGTGTTGATTGATTTTTAACTTCTTCCTTCTTTTCAGCTTTAATCTCTCTAGAAGGAACCTTATATTCACCTACAAAGGTGGGATTAAAATCAAGAGATCCCCAATCATCTTCTGCGAGAACCTTCTCAAGATCAAAATCCTTCTTATGTGTAGTTTTAAGTCGAGAAGAGTCTTCTTCAGGAGCTCCAGACTCATCCAAAGAATTTTGATCATCAGAGAGCGAGGATTCATCGATAGGTTTCTTGTTTAAAGAGTCATTACTAGACGAGGATGGCTTAGAAGAACCCCCTTTGGAAGTAGATGTTTGCAAACAAGCTTGAAAATTAGTATCACCTATCAAGGTATATGTCTTATTGTTATAGATAAATTTAACTTGTCTATGCAATGTAGAGGGGACAGCTTGCATACTGTGAATCCAAGGTCTCCCTAATAGCAAGTTGTATGTTAGATTTCCCGACATAACATGGATAGGAGTAGGCAAAGTAACAGGCCCCACTGTGAGGGGTAAGGTGATAATACCTAATGAGGTCTTAGCCACATTGTCAAAGCCTCGAATAGGACGAGAGTCAGGCTCAATTAGGGATGTATCCACATTCATCTTATGCAAAAGATTAATGCTACACACATTGAGACCAGAGCCATTATCTACTAGTGTTCGTCTTATAGCAGTGTCTTTCATGATAACCACAATCATCAAGGGATCATATTGATGTTGAATTTCACTAGTAGGCAACTCATCTTGGGTAAACACAATTTGAGCTTTAGGATTCATCACAGAGTTAACTAAAGATGCTATATTACTAGATGTATTCGGTGGAGGAACATTCAGATCTTTCAAGGCATCTTGTAACATTCCATGATGAGCGGAAGAAGTTTGAATCAAATCCCAAAGGGATATCTTAGCAGGGGTAACTTTAAGTTGTTCTATGAGATCATATTCCTTACTAAGAACTTGTGAAATACGTGGAGCTTGCAGAAGAATTGGTTGAGGATTCGGAAGAGAAACTGGAATAACAGGAGGAGGACTAGGCTGCCTATTATTTCTGGTATGATAAGTATGGGCAACCGCATGATAACTCTCTCTAGTTAATTGCTTGGCATAATTATAAGGACTTATAGGTTTTCTTCCTTGTACAGTGATGATAGGTTTATTTGGAGTAATAAAGGAATCATGATCATACCCTCCTTGGACAGTAAGGAGAGGTAATTTAGGAACTTGAAAGGTGGGAGAAGGATAAGCACCTTGGACTTCAAAGAGAGGCTTTTTATGCTCATTCAAGTTTATCATGTTAACCAATTTAGAAGTCTTGTTCTTGTTTAGAGATTTCGATAAAGCCACAAAGTCATCAAGAGCATCATCCAACAAAGCATGATCATATCTATTAAAAGGTTTATCTTTTGATTCAAAAGGAGACATCTCCTCATAGAGGGGATTATTGAAAACAACCATGTTACTAGATTTAGTGGAAGAGTTGATAGGAATGTACCCTTGAGAGGAATCATTCAACTTATCTTTCTCATCACAACGAAATGGCATAGTAACAAGGTTTATGAGTTTTTGGTAAAATGAAGGTTTAGCATCTTTAGGGTTCAAAAACTCATCTAAAGCTTCATCTAATTCATCTTGGCTATACTCATAATAATCATCATAAGCATGAACATTTTGTAAATAAAAGTCTGACATTTTGAAATAAAAGTTGCATAAAACCTAGACACACAATGCAAAGAAACAAAGAAACACACTCTTTTTTTTTTTTTTTTTTTTTATGAAAATGAAATGAAAACACACTAAATCTAGATCTAGATCTAACAAATGCAATGCAAGAGGAAGCAATGATAGATTCACGTCGGGTTCACCAAAATGTGTGGGGGAAAAAGCGAGACTAGGCTAACATGTCTTAATCCTACCTTTTGTCACACATTACGGAATACGAAAGAGCCTAGAGGTATCGCACAATTGGCTACTTCTTTTTGGTGAAAGAGAGAGCCACGGGCTACCTATTAGGGTTTCTATTCCTTTGTTGTAATTGAAAGGTAATATTATGCAAGTCCAATTCCTAACCCTAAAATGCAAGTATGAACTAATAACAAGATTGCAGAATTGAACTTAAACAAGGGAAAGCTGTAAACACAAAGACAAGACAAGAATGCAGATGCGTACCCGGAGTCAAAATTTGACTGAAAATGTTCGGGACGGGGGCGCGGGCGTCACTGTCCTGATTCTGTCCCAGAACCGCACCTGAAACTGCTATTTTGCACTCTGGAAAACTGTCTGAAATGCTGTCTGTCAGGAGGACCAGGGCACCCAATGCCTCTATCCTAGGGACCAGGGCGCCTAGCGCCCCTGTCCTGGCAGGACCAGGGCACCCCATGCCCCTATCCTGGTCTTTTGCTCTGCAATTTGGTGTGGGGTGCTGTCTCGACCTGCTTTTCTCGGATCTGCAACCTGCGACGTCGTCCGAGTCCTAAAACCTGCACTTGTATCTAAAAAGGTGTTTGGGCGGCTATATAGGGTTTTGCCTTAGTCAAACCCCCGCTTCGGTGATTTCCACCTCCACGAATAGCCAAGTTGTATTGTAAAAGTAATGTGTGTGCAGACCTTGTGTGTGTGCAAGATCTAAAATGCAAGTAAGCAAACTAGAGCAACCTAGAAAGTAAACCCTAATTGCTTGTAAATGATAATGTAAATGCTCTAAATCAAGATGCAAAGTGATCTAAAGCATGGATAAATGATATATTGAAGCTTATGCAAAGACATGAAAACAACATGAAATCATACCCAACCCCCAAGGGAGAGGTACAAGCCAATCTTCAATCAGTAATCTCCTATTGTTCTTCAATGTCTTCCAAGCCCTAAATGGATGAATGAATTTGATAAATGCTTGATAGAGGGATGTTGAAAGTTGTTGAAGTCTTCAAAGATCTGCTCTTTCGCTGCCTATGAGGTTCCTGAAAACAAAATTTGGATCCCCTCAAATGAACAAAGAGAGCTCTTATGTATGAAACCCTAGGTCTTAATTCCAACTTTTGGCCGACCTAGAGATTGAATATCCTGCCAATTTCTTGGGGTTAAGCTTTATTTTATGATTGGATCGTGCTCCTAAAATTTCAGGAAAAATGTCCGGGACCGTGTGCACTCCGGGCGCCATGGTCCTGACAACTTTTCACCAAATTTTGAGGGCCATCAGATATGATGATTTTAGAGAGAATCCCAAAGTTACAGGTGATTTCAAGATGTTTTGACCCCCAAAATCAAGCCCCCAAGCTCAGAATAGGGCCTAATTAGGGTTTTTGATTAGATGATGTATTGGAGGAATAAAATGAAAGGGGCACGCTTTAGTGAAAGGGCCCGACTTTATGATGTGGAAGATGATGAAATAGAACCTTTAGACCTAATTAATTTGATTAATTAAGTGCTAAAGGGGAAATGCAATGCAAAATGCAACTGCGCCAAGGCGGGTGCTAAACTAGGTGTGAAATTGTACTGCTTTAGCAAGTGCGTACAATTTATGACGTTACAAAGAGAAAAGTGGCGACATCTCTCTCTAAGAGGCTGCCCTTTGGTTTCGAGAATGACCCACTGCATAAGAGAAAAGTGGTGGCATCTGGCTCTAAGAGGTTGCCCTCTAGTTCCGAGAATGACCCACTGTATAAGAGAAAAGTGGTGACATCTCACTCTAAGAGGTTGCGCTCTAGTTCTGAGAATGACCCATTGTATTAGAGATACAATGTGTGAGAGAAATATAATACAAAAGGAGCAGTGTGGGTGCCCCCCCTTAAGATGTCAACATATTTTAATGTTGATATCTTGAGGAAAGTAGAACAAGGATACCTACCTTCGACACCAAGAAGATATCCATCATGCAACAATGTCATAAATCCAAGCAAGAGAGGGAATAATCTTCAAGTAAGGATAAGATAGTTGAAAAGATATCTTTCTATAAGTGTAAAGGAGATCCTTGGAGGAGAAGAGATCTTTGCCCAAAAGATATCTACCTCCAAGAGGAGTTGTCTTAGACAAATATAACAACTTCTAGAACGAAGCGCAAAAGAGAACAAGAATTCAATCCTTCCTCCTATTGCTAGGTGAAAGGGATTCTTGATGAAGGATGACTCACTTTTATCCCAATGGGGATGGGTGAATTTACTATAGATGTACATTACCAAGTATGAAAGAGATTGTAGTCAAGGACTTACACCTCTTGAATAAGAGAGAACCCTTGGGAAAACAACAACAACAACTTCACACAAGGAATGACATCAAGTAATAAAACTAACACCATACACAAAATAGGAAAGAGTGGATCCTTAGAGAAAGAAAGAGGGAGAGAGATCATTGCCCCCCAAGTGTAGGACAATGAGAAAAATTACACAACTTCTAGAGAGATATTACTCATAAGAGACATACTGTTTCAAGCAAGGAATACATCCTAACCAAGGAACATAGATGCACTCGCATGAAGGATAACTCCATTCAAGAAAGGGCATCAAGTTATGAATAACACAACAGAAGAGGTAATTTTCAAAGAGAGAGAAAGAATAAGAAGGTTCAAAAAAGTTTTCTAAGGAGAGATTGTTCATAATAGACGTACCGTTTCAAGCAAGGAAAAGATCCCACTCACAGAACAGACATGCACTCGCATGAAGGAGAACTCCATGCAAGAAAGGACATCAAGTTTATGAATAATGTACTCCATAAAGAAAATAGTGAAACCTTAGACAGAGGAAAAGGAATATTCTTGTCCCCCAAGCATAGAGGCAAGAATAAATAGACTATTACGTTGCTCACTAAGTATGATTGCACCTGAAATTGTACCACCATGAATGACAAGGAGCCCCCCAATATGTAGGCTAACTATGTCACATAGGGAGGAGAAACATAATAGGAACTTCAATTTTATTTTAAATGATCATGATGAATATGCCATTCATTGTCAAATTCTATTTTTAACATGCCTGAATCAATGTAATGTTGTATTTGTGTTTTCAAAGCTTGACACTCATTAGTAGAATGGCCATGAGTTTGATGATATTTACAAAAAAGAAGAAGTTTGAGTATGTTGTTTATGTTTTCTTCTTCGTTTAGGAAAAAGAGGAGATATTAAGTTGGAATTTAGAAGATCGGTCAACACATTTTCTTGTTGTAACTCAAAATTAGAATGAGAAGGTGTGGATTTACAAGACAATGGAGAAGAAGATGTTGACAAAAGAAAGTGTGATTTCTCATGACTTTGTCGCTCACATTCAAGCATGTCCATTGCATCCATGTGTATGTTCAAAAGAGGGTTCACTCTTAGGGGGAATTGGATTGAAGTTTATGTTACTACTTATCAAATTGCCATTAGTTTTATATCCAAAGTCATACTATATAATCTAGTCGGTTAGTATTACCAAATCATGCAGTCGATACACACAGAGAAGTCGGTATGAACAGTCTAGTCGGTTACAGAAGAAAGCAGTCACAGAATGCAGTATTCATCGAGCTGTTTACCGAGTATTGTTTCATGGCTACCGAGCAGTAAAGTTAACTCGCCGAGTTGATAATCACCAAGTGAAACGTTTTACCAGATACATTGAACCTGGACATGGACATGAAAACATGTTACAAGATCGAGGCACATCTAACCGTTTTTACATTGGAAATTGCACTAGAAGATTATGTTTGATTGCAAGGTCAATCTAACCAATGAAATATTTTGTTTAGTTATTCATTCGAGGAATCTTTTTGTAAGATCGAAGCAATGAACTAGATCACCGTTGTAAGAGATCTATTTATACAACATGATTTTAGGGTTAGATATAAGAGATGTGAGATATGTGTGTGTATGCATGAAGGAAGACTGTTACAGAGACATAGAAAGGTCACCAAGAAGGTTATCAGTGAACAGTCGAAGAACAGAGTAAACAGAAGGGTTTACCGAGTTACAATATGGGTTACTGAGGTATGCTACAAGCTAGGTAATCTTATTCTGAGCACATAGAATCTGCTATAGCATTTCAGATGTAAAGTTGCAGATATTTGTAAAGTCTTATTGAAATATTTTGAAGTTGTAAGAGAAACCTTTAACAGGGTAAAAGACTCTAACCAAGTCTATAAATTGTAAATCCTCTAACTAGGTGCAACATTTATATAGTGTTGTAAAATCCTTTAGTAAGGTAGATCTAACAGATCTTGATACTCCTAACAGGGTAAGCTATTAGAAATAGCTAAATGTAGCTCTAACCGAGCAATCTTTATTATTGCAGTAGTGAAGTTGTGGGTGCCATCCCCACCGCAGTTTTTCTCTCTAACCAAGAGTTTCTGCGTGACCAAAATATATATGTTATGGAGTGAATCATGTATGATTGTTATCTGTTTGTTTTAACTTTATTTTATGCTACTGCACTATTCTGTTTATGCATAATAGTAAGGTTATTATTGAAGAAAGGTTTTTAATGACTGATTCACCCCTCCCCTCTCAGTAAATTAGCTTTCCATATTGGGCCTAACAATTGGTATCAGAGCTTGAATCTTGGAAAAGGGTTTAACTACCTAAAGAGAAAGATCTTATCAATGGAAGGCTACAAACAATCTCAGAGGATTGTGTATCTACAAGAAGAGCTGGATAATGCAAATCAAGTGATGGCAGACATGCAGAGGCAAATGCAAAAATCTCTGAAAGTAAGGAGAAGATTATCTGATGACTTGCAGGATTCTCAAGAGCTAGTGGAACAAATCGAGACATCATCTGAGAACAGTATATCTGAAGAGACTGAAGAAATGATTGGAATGTTGAAAGAAAAGAACAAAACATTGCCTGATCAACTAAAAGCAATGAAAAGAGAACATGAACATTTCAGTACACAGATGACTGAAAATCTAGATGCATTAAGGATAGCTGAGGATAAAGCAAGAGATCTACAAAGAGAGAAACAACAACTTGAAGCTCTAGTATCTGATAAGGATGATGAAATCATAAGGTTAACTGGTATTCAACAAAATATGATAGATCAACTAGGGTATGCACATCATGAAGCAATTCTAAAAAATGATGAAAATCAATCATTGAAACTTGAAGTATCAAGGTTGACTGGTGAACTTGAAACAGAGAAGAAATCCAAAGAATCATTGGAGAAAAGTTATGAAGCATCAAAAATGTTGTATGAGCAACTGAATACAAGAAGACCCTACAAAGATGGAGGACTCGATTACAAAGGAAAAGAATCAACCGAGAAAGGAATTCATACTACCGAGAGAGGAGAATCATCAAAGCAAGCTGGAAACAGGAATAACATCAAAAGGAAAAAGCCCATTTGCTACTACTGTGGAAATCAAGGTCATACTGCCAACATATGCCAGATCATAAAAGGTAAGCAACCGAATTTCACTAAGTCCAATCGATATTGTTACAATTGCAATAAATATGGTCACACATCTAATCAATGTAGGACAAAGTCTATTAACAACTATCAAAAGGCAAAATTCAAAGGATTTTGTAGAAACTGCAATAGATATGGACATAGTACCAAGAAGTGCTGGTCTAAGCAAAAGAACTACATGCGGTATCCACACCGAGCAAACACTAGAGGTTACCAATCTTACATAGATCCTTACCGACAATATGCAGCAGTACCATGGGATTACAATACAAGGATATGGTGCAAATGTTGTGGAAGATACAGACATATTAGTGCCAACTGTTTTATAAGGTTTGAAATGAACAACCAAAGATCATGGGGAAATCCTGGTATGGCATGTTTTCATTGTCACAAAGCTGGACATTTAGCTGGAGATTGTAGAGATCAACCTAGAAGAGACACTGAAGAGATAAAAGAAAAATTCAAGATGATTTGGAAAAAGAAGGAAATTATGTCAGATGAAGAAAGCACCTTACCTACCGAGTTAGGTGCACCTATTTCAAATTAGTCAGGAAAAGGTATGAAGGGACTGCATTCTCTAAAGGTTAAATCATAACAGTTCCTATTCTATTATGTACAAAATTCAGAATTTGCATAGTTAAGATGCAATTAGTCAGTTTATATAATATACAGGAAACCTGTCAAGTCGGTGTATACAGGAAACCTGTCAAGTCGGTTAATAAAGGAAATTTGGCTACTCAGTTAAAACAAAAAAAAGGAGTAAATCGGTAAAAGGTGAACCGAGTGCGTTTAATGTCTTGACCTAACTTGCACGAAGCCCGATGAGGTATTTTTGAGTACTTAAAAGTGTTTTCGCCGTCATTTTCATTCACCAAGTTTTTGAGAAGCAGAGAAGAGCGAATCAAAGCGATCAAATTTCATTCAGAGCGAATTTCAAGGTATTTACATCAAATCTATTCACTGTTAAGCTGGTTTCCGATCTAGTCAAATTGCTATTGTCTACCGAGTGTGAAGCATCAGTCGTTTGTAAACCCTAAGGATAATTTGTCAAATCTTACCCGAAACCTACCATGGTGCCCAAGATCCAAGATCCCGTAGTTGTCCAAAATGTGGAGAAGCCCTCGCTGAAATATTCTTTAACTCCCAAAGTTGCCTCAGAACCGGATGACAAAACTGCATTTTCACTCATCCCGAATCGAGTCTTGTTAGTAGAAGATGTCAGATTCTTCACCAAATGTCGTGTTGAGGAACTCGGTCATGTAGAGATTAGTGACACATATGACGAACTTTGCACTGATGGCAAACTGGATAGCAAATTTGAGCATATCAAAATCAAGGGATTAACTGAAGCCCTAGTCTATCCTCATGTGTTCAAACCCCAGTGGGTTAAGTTTGTCTTGAGCAGAGTACATGATGATTTCATGTGGCTACAAGAGCAATCGTTCAAGATCACTAAGGAAGTCATTCACCTGATCACCGGGTATCCCATCTATGATCATGCACGTGCACAGAAAATGATATCACAAAAGGAGCTAATTAGTCTAACTGGAGTAGAATCTGATTACCGAGGACTGAAATTGAATAATGTCACTGATGCAGAACTCAAGTTTGCAATTAGAGTTATTGGTTACTATTTCTTCCAATCTGCAAGGGAAAATAGTGTACCATGTGCTGCAGTTGACTTGGCCTACAAAATAGTGAAGAAGGGAATGAAAGTAGACTTGTGTGAAGTACTACTGAAGAACTTGTTTGAGAACCTGAACACAATAAGGAAGCCGAAGAAGAACAACTCGGCAAATACACTAAAGTTCGGTTCATTACTTGTATGTATGTTTTTCTACTTTAAGAAGTTCTTTCCCTCAGTCGGTAAAGTAGTATGGGAGCTACACCGACCCATCACCCATCAGATCAATGACTTCATCAAGAAGTTAGGAGATAACTTTAATGATACCATGGATGATTACTTCAACAAATTCCAAGAGAAAATGCACAACAGGTACAGGATTCCACCACAACTGGTAGAAAAATACAAGGACAATATATGTTTTGAGGCTGACATTGATTATTGTTATGTACATGATGTTGAACTGAGAACTCAATCGTTGCAACCAATGGGTTATGAGATTGATTATGATATAACACAGCAACAAATTGATGCCTATTTATCATTGCCAAGGCATGCAACTGAACTAAGGTATGGAACCTATGAAGAGGTGAAGGAGAAAGTAAAAATTAGCATTGTAGTACCTAAGGCTACAAGAAAAGCTACAAAGATGATAAAGGTTTTATCTGAGAAATTCGGAGAAGAATCCTCCTCTACACCTGTCAAAGGCAATCTTGCCATTACCGAAGAGGAATCAGAAGCTCAAGAGGCTGCAATAACATTGAGCACAGAGTTGCCAAAGGGTAAAGTTCTGAAAAGAAAGAAACAGAACATCTCACAGGCCCTACCGACTCCACCAACAAAGAGACCCAACACTAGAGCATCAGCTACATCACCGAGTAAGAAGCAGAAGAGTGTTACTGCACCCAAGGTAACCAAGACTTATAAGAAATCTACTTGTAGACTCATTTTGGCAAAAGAGTCTAGTGATACAGAGTCTGATGATGCAAATAAATTCCAGATTGTGAAAAGCAAAAAGGTAAATATTCACAGTGTTGAAATTTTTTGTGCCAATCTTAAAGAATACGTTGGATTTGCAGGATTTAGATATGTTAAGTATGAGACTAGGAATAATGATGAGAAGCGACAGATTGAAGAAGCTTTCATCTGTACACTTCTGAAGTTTCGGCTAGCACCATTGGAACTAGCAAAGTCACTTCTGAGTGAACTATACTTACATATTGATAACAGATGGAAATATGCAATGGACTCAGAGAGACAAATAAGAGAAAGAAGTCTAGTCCATCTATTTCCTAACATGTCTGTGGCAGAAATCAAGGAGCATTTGACCACATACAATTCTAAATTTCTTGTGAAATAGAGAGCCTTAAAATTGATGAATGGGCTATACATTGATGTGGAGAATGAGACAAAAGCCAAGTGGCAGGAGATCTTCAAACAAAAGGATTGTCGGTGAACAATCTCAAATTGAAATTATTGATGTCACCGAGCAAGATCCAGATGTCACCGAGCAAGGTCTAGACCCGGTTGACACTATACAAATTGATGAAGATGTAATGGATGAAGCAGCACTGGAGCAGGAGATGATTGAAGGCACTACCTATGCAAAACTTGTCTCTAGTGAATTTGTCTTAGAACAAGTTCAGCCTTATCCACCAGTGAAGCCACCTATCTCAACCGAAGCTCCCAAGGACATCGAGCAAGGTATCGAAGATACCAAATCTGAAGCAGCAGACGATACAACCAAAGATCAGACGTCTCAAGCACAAACAAGCACTGCAAATGTTACAACTGAGACCCCTAGCACCGAGACACCAAAGGACACTACAACGGCTACAGGAACCGACCAAAGTGTTGCATCTACTGAGCAACCTACTGAGGGTCAGCAAGCCTCACAAGCACTTGTCTTAGTGCCTCTGACCAAAGGAAAAGAGAAGAAGGTGAGAAAGCATGGTTTCAAATTTGACTTGTCTAAAACGATCGTGTTGCCCAATGTAGACATCTCCAAATTGAAAGGGAAAGCACTCACTGAATTCAGTGAACTATGCAAAGCAAAGGCTGAACAGGAGAAGCAACTGGCCATACAAAAGAAGAATAAAGTACTTCAGAAGGTTAGGACACTACTCATAGAAATGCTACCTTCAGCAATAGTGTCAACCGATGCAGCCATCCATATTCAATTGGATGAACTCCTAAATTAGATTGAAACATCTAGAGTTGATGCATCCGAGTACTTAAGCAAGCTCAAGGATAAAGAGCTAACTGCTAAAATGATAGAGGAAGTACATAAATTCATTGCTGTTGGCAAGGTAAAACTTGTCAAATTCATTGCTGAGTTGTCCCCTCAACTCAAGCATATTCTTTATTTATTCCAGAAACTATGTACATTTTCCTTATTCATTAAAGATGTCAAAAATAAAACTAATACAATTGAGAAAGAGATCATCGATCTCTCAACTAAGTTGACCACCGAGCCAAATTTAGTTCAGAATTTTTATACAAAGCTTCAACAGCTCATGGCTCAACAGTTAGAACTGAGGAATGAAGAGCATAAAATCAGGATGGATATAATGACCCTTCAGACATTATTCCTTCCTCATCTCTCATCAGTACAGGAACAGATCAACCGAGCTACACGCTTATCAACTACACAAGAGGGAAGCACTCTTGATGGCTTAATATCACTCCTAGCTGATATTCAAGCACAAAATTCATTAATGGAAAGTGTAAAGGATTCACTCTCAGTCGCCCTCACCGATGCCCAAACCAAGTATAAGTCTATTTTTGATCAGTTACCGCCTCCGAATGGAAATTAAGTTTTTGATGTTTGTCAAAAGGGGGGAGTAATATTATGATACTACATAGAGGAAAGTAATACCCAACAAAGGGGGAGTAATGCTATATTTGGAGAGTGATACAGTTTTGAGTATTGTATACAAGGGGAGTATACCAAGCAGAATATATAGAGCATTCAGAGCACACAAGCACAAAACAGAACCGAACATGCAAAATTCAGAGTTATGTACAAAATAATGATAAGGGGAGTATATCTGCATATTGTTGGTATTTTGGTATGGTTTTGTCATTGATGTCAACACCTGCTAAATACACCTACTTTGGAGATCCAACAATATTAAATGGACAAATCTTACCTCCACCGATAGAGACTTAGACAATTGATGATTGTCACCGGCAGAATTAAATGGACAAATCTTTTATTCCGGTATTTGATGAGGAAGCTACTTCTCAGGGGGAGTAGTTGGTATATTGAATTGGTTGGTATTTTGTATGAACTTGACTTTTTGTGACTTTGGCATTTGATGTCAAAGGGGGAGAGATATATGGAAAAACATTAAGGAAAGATATATTGAAAAATGCATTATCTTTTTGAGGAGAGATTGGTATGAGAGTTTGGTATAAACAAATATTACTCCCAGGGGGAGAATTGGTTTTTGTACTTGGCATTTCTGTTTTGGCACTTTGATGGTTTTTCCATCTTGTGTTGCCATCAATGCCAAAGGGGGAGATTGTTGGTATTTTGGTATGGTTTTGTCATTGATGTCAACACCTGCTAAATACACCTACTTTGGAGATCCAACAACATTCACCGGCAATCAGTAAACTGTTCAAAACAGTCACCGGTATATGGTTAACCGACATGATATAATGTTCACCGGTACCTGCATTGACATGGAAGACACCTGGTAATGTCGAAAACATCATGTGGACACTTTTCTTTGAAGTAATAATCATTGGCATATTCTTATTTGCATATTTGCTTTTACTGGCAAATAGGTCCAGGTTATCTAGGGTTACACCGACAGGTTTATCTTTTCCAGATCAGCATGGCACGCTATGGAGATGATTTATTATTGTTGTAAATGCATTAAGCCGACATGTTCAATCGGTTATTGCATCAAATATTATATTATTTGTAAAATGTTTTATTGTAATATCTTGTAGAGCCAACCTACTAAAATTGGTCTTAGGGTATAATATAAATGTAAGATCTTATTTGTAAGATCAAGTGTGGAGTGCGAAAAAGATTTAAGGAAGGGTATATGCGAGATCAAGCAGAGATATACACGAAGATATCATTTGAAGGTGAAGTTAGGTTTTTGTAGAAGCATATCAGCATTACACCGGTACTGAATCCAGCATATGAAGATGCTATTTTGTGCAGTACATTCTCATTGGATTTAACCATCCAACTGTAGTCAGTGTGACTCCCATCTGTGATTGAGCAGTGAGCTCTAGGTTGTTGGCCTTTCTGCATGTGCAGACCCCTCTTGTACACTTACTATCTGCAGTAGTATCATCTGATTGTGGGTAAGGTTTCCCACCGTGGTTTTTCCCCTTACAGGGTTTCCACGTACAAATATTTGTGTCATGTGTTGTGGATGACTTTATGTTTATGTTTCATGCATTAATTCTTACCAGCATAGCAATTTTCTGTTAACACTGTTTACCGGCATACTTAACTGTCTTACCGGTACTAAGCATTATGTTGGTTAATAAGATTTTGGTTTGAATTTATTAGACAACTGATTCACCCCCCCCCCCCCCCCTCTTAGTTGTCCCCGGGACCTACACATATACTATTTCATTGACTATTGTATATATTTTCAAGTATATAGTTTTGTAAGTATATAGTTTTTGAGTTATGACTTTGAAAGTAGTTTTTGGCAAACATCTCAACTAATGTCAAAAGGGGAGATTGTTACTACTTATCAAATTGCCATTAGTTTTATATCCAAAATCATACTATATATTCTAGTCGGTTAGTATTACCGAATCATGCAGCCGGTACACACAGAGAAGTCAGTATGAATAGTCTAGTCGGTTACAGAAGAAAGCAATCACATAATGCAGTATCCACCGAGCTGTTTACCAAGTATTGTTTCATGGCTACCGAGCAGTAAAGTTAACTCACCGAGTTGATAATCACCGAGTGAAACGTTTTACCAGATACATTGAACCTGGACATGCACATGAAAACGTGTTACAAGATCGAGGCACATCTAACCGTTTTTACATTGGAAATTGCACTAGAAGATTATGTTTGATTGCAAGGTCAATCTAACCAATGAAATATTTTGTTTAGTTATTCATTAGAGGAATCTTTTTGTAAGATCGAAGCAATGAACTAGATCACCGCTGTAAGAGATCTATTTATACAGCATGATTTTAGGGTTAAATATAAGAGATGTGAGATATGTGTGTGTATGCATGAAGGAAGACTGTTACAGAGACACAAAGAGGTCACTGAGAAGGTTATCAGTGAACAGTCGAAGAGCAGAGTAAATAGAAGGGTTTATCGAGTTACAATATGGGTTACCGAGGTATGCTACAAGCTAGGTAATCTTATTCTGAGCACATAGAATCTGCTATAGCATTTCAGATGTAAAGTTGTAGATATTTGTAAAGTCTTATTGTAATATTTTGAAGTTGTAAGAGAAACCTTTAATAGGGTAAAAGACTCTAACCAAGTCTATAAATTGTAAATCCTCTAACCAGGTGCAACATTTATATAGTGTTGTAAAATCCTTTAGTAAGGTAGATCTAACAGATCTTGATACTCCTAACAGGGTAAGCTATCAGAAATAGCTAAATGTAGCTCTAACCGAGCAATCTTTATTATTGCAGTAGTGAAGTTGTGGGTGCCATCCCCACCGCAGTTTTTCTCTCTAACCAAGAGTTTCTGCGTGACCAAAATATATGTGTTATGGAGTGAAGCATGTATGATTGTTATCTGTTTGTTTTAACTTTATTTTATGTTACTGCACTATTTTGTTTATGCATAACAGTAAGGTTATTATTAAAGAAAGGTTTTGAATTACTGATTCACCCCTCCCCTCTCAGTAAATTAGCTTTCCATATTGGGCCTAACAGTTTAAAGAGGCCTGATCAATTTCAATATTTGTGTTAAGAGAAAAAATTAGAATATGAAATTTAGTCATCTTAGACTTTATAGAAAAGGTAGGAGTGAAATCTAAGGATCTCCAATCATCCTCTAAGAGTTCTTCTTTAGGAACTTCTTTGGTAGGAGATGGTGTATTTGAGTGAATTGAAGAGAGGATTGTAGGAACTAAGAAAGCATATGATGCTTCACTTATGTTCTCATCAACTAACTCATTAGTATATGTGTAAGGCACATCATGATAATAAGGAAGAATTTTTGGTTTCCTAGGAACATGAATGGAATTGATTTGATTTTTGTTAGGCTCTTGATTTTTGGGAGAGAGAGCATTATGATGAGAAATATCATCCTCTTGTTCTAAGGTATCTTTATGTTCAAGACACTCATTAGGAAAAGGACTATCATATGTAATTAATGCTTCATCTTTAGGGGGAAGGTTATTGGAAGGAATAGAAGGTGAAGTGTTATTAAAATCATCCTCTTTCACCAAGGTACCCTCATGAGGGAGGATCAAATGAAGAGAATAATCTACACCGTCCTATAATGGTTCATCCCAAATAGGGAGATCATTAGGAAGAGTGTTAAAAGTACCTTCTTGCATCAATATGTCCTCTTTTAGGGGAGAATTTTTGGGAGGGGGATCATTTAAGGGCTCAAAAAGGGGATTTCCATATATCTTAAATCCTTTCAACTTAATAGCTTCATCTTGTAGAAAGAAATTTGACATTTTTCCAAATTGCAAGGAAAGAAGTGAATGCAATGAACTAAATTTGAAAAACACAATTAAAAAATTATGTAATCCAAAATGTAATTCAAATGAGAGCTAGGATGGAAAATTTGAATTTTGAATTTTGGAATCTAAGTTGGAAAATTGAATGACACAAAAATCTAAGAACAGTGAATATAAAAAATGAACCAATTGATTTAAAGAAGGAATAGTACAATTTTGAGGAATGATGATAATTATCCAAAAGTGATTGAAAATTAAAATTAGGGCCTATTGAAAAACCTCTTAATTTTAAAAATTGAAAGTTGATGAATTGAAATTTTGAAATTTAAAATTAGGGTTGTTCTTAATTGACCACTTAATTTTAAACTATATCTTGAAGATTGAAATGTTAAAAGTGGAGATTGTTTTTTATTTTAGAGGGATCAAAATTTGACAAAATCAGCTAATTTTCTGGAATTTAGTAAAACACAGTCATAACAGTCTCTCGAAATTTCGAGAAAAATGCTAGGAACCGTGTGTAAGTTATGCACGGTCCTCTCAACGTTTTTTGAAATTTTTAGGGATGACAGATACGATGATTTTATTACTAATTCCAAAAAATTGAGTGATTTTATGATCTCTAGATAGGTGAATTTAAGCTCAGAATGTTGAAATAGGACCCAATTAGGGTTTTGTGAAAAATGATGAATTGAAGGAAAATTTTGAAAAAAATCAGACCTAATCGATAGGGCCAACTTGGAAAATATTTTGAGGACTAAAAATTAATGAATTAGATTGAAATTTGCACAAAATCCAATTTAATTTAAAAAATTAGGGTTTTAGGTCCTAACCAATTGATTTTGAAAATTTGAGTTTTGGCAAAAGGAGGGAATTGAAATTTTGAATATTTTTAGTAAGAAGACAGGTCTGAAAACAATGATAAATCTGAAAAATGAATTAAGATCCAAATTTTGTACAAATTCAATTTCAAATCTAGATTTTTTGTAAATTGCAAGAAAATCAAACATGCAATTTTGAATTTGTTTTTGACCTTAGGAGGTTTAAAATTAGATAAAATCAGCCAAATCTTTGGATTTAAGCAGTAAAATTTAGTCAAATCCGACTCCCAAAATTTTAGAAAAAATGTCAAGGACTGTGCGTAAGTTATGCATGGTTCAACCAACTTTTTTTGAAATTTTTCAGAGATGAAAGATATTGTGATTCTATTGCGGATTCCAAAAAATTGCTTGGTTTGGAGATGCTAGATAGGTCAAATAAGCAGTCAAAGGTCGAAATAGGAGATCCCTTAAAAAATAGGGTTTTATTGTTTAACCACTTAATTTTCATAATAAAAAGACATATTTGAACTGCAAATTTGAAATAGAAATTAGATCTAAAACAAGCAATACAAATTATATACTTCACATGCTTAATTTCCTCAAAATGAAAAATTAGGGATTTTATGCAATTAACCTCTAAATTTTGCAAAAAGATCAAACTTGGAAATGAAATTTTAAAGTTCAAATTGCAATTATTCAGATCTAACAAATAAGAAATCATAATTAAGATGTAGGATGTTGGGTTCACCAAATTGTAAAGTGGAAAATTGAACCCTAGTGATTCCCCACCTAGGAGAGAGAAAAGAAATCACTAGGATGATTTTTACTTGGGAGATACTTTACATTCAAAAGAGGGGTTGAATTCACTAGATCCAAACCCTAGAGTGAATAAGGATTTGAATACTAAGTGAATTGCAAGGGTGCAATGCAATTTACCCTCTTTTGTAAGTAGAAGAGTTGACTTGTTGACTATGTAGAAAATGAAGACAAAATGGGTGAAATAAGGAGCTACCGATTCGGGATCGCGTTGTACCTTCGGATCTGAGGTATTTAGATTGATACGGACCTAGCTTGCAAATTTGGAGAAAATTCATCGGGACCGTGCGTAAGCTATGCAGGGTCCTCCGAAAAATCCATGAGTTGAAAAGGGTTTTTCCGTCTTTGCAAATGAATCCTAAATTTGCAATTACAGCCGTGCACCTACAACTTGTACACATAAAAGAAGAGAAGAAGGGTTGTGGATAGGGGTTTGCCTTAGTCAAACCCTAGTGGAGGAATCAAACTTGAAAGAAAGTAATTGCAAATGCTTAAATGTAAATAATGGAAATGTATACCTTGTAGATCTACAATTTGTTGATGATGGTTGCTTTGCTTCTTGAATGTAATCATAAGTGTTGTATGAAATGGCATGTAACATGACAAAACCCTAACACACGCACACACATGCTTGCAAATGAATGTTGCAATGTTGCTCCAATGGATGAATATAGAAGACACATGAAGAAGAAGACTTGATGGATGCTTGAAGACTTGAACACTTGAATGCTTGATGATGATAATGGAGACCTTCCGCTTGTTTTCCCATTTTTTTGCCTATGCAAATGAGAGGACTAGATCCCCTTTTATACTTGCCTTAGAGGGTTAATTATCCCTTCACCGAAGGCCGACATAGGGGGAAATTTAATTCCTGAAAGATAATTAGGTCCAAGTGTCAGATGGACACATTTTGGGGTCACACAAAGAGGGAGGACAAGGGCACCACACCCCTGTCCTGCCCATTTTTGGGGCCTGAAACAGGGTCTAAACAAGTTGTAAAGTGTGGAAATGAGGCCCAATTCCATGGTGGAGGCATAGATGGATCCCGATCAAGCGTGGGAGATGATATCGCGAAGGTAAGGGGCCTAAAACGCGGTCAAAATTGCAAGGGGTGCAATTTTATGACGCTACATGATATTAAATAGGAAAACCATAAAAAAATAAATGATCAAGTTCAAACAAATAATGTGATTTATAGTCATGGATCTAAATGTGTGCATGGATTCTGCATTTTCTATTTATAGATTGAAATTTATTTGATTGGATCATTTATTGAATGAAATCCCTTGCTAAAATAGAAAAACTATTGCTAGAATTAAAAAAAGGGGTACAATATTGCATTTACCTATCAAGCTACATTTTTTGTCAATTTTTGGTTTCTTTGGCACATAGAATTGAGCTTTTGGAACACACAATCTCTTCTAGAACACACACATACACTTTTGACATATTCTCCTACACATCTAGGCTAGTCCAAGCCACTTTTGGATTGCTATCAATCTTTTTTCATAAAATTTCAAAATCAAACTCCTAAATAGATCTTCATGCAGTATTACACCAAAATTGCAAAAAAATAGGCCTAAAAAAAAACCTTAAAGAAGCTTAAAAATAGAGCTTAACATCTTGATAATATCTGGATAATATGATACCAATCTAAGATCTTGTTATATCATCGCAAAAATTCATCATATCTTAATTTGGATCTCCTCTCTCTTTATCACCAACTTGCCTTTTTGCTTGGTCTCATAACTCTATTCCAAGATGAAGAGTTGAGTTGCCTTACATCATTAATGGATTTACAAGCTTAAGGGCCTAGACTACTCTAGAGTTGGAAACCTCCACTCTTTCTATCTATTTGCTGGGAATCACTAGTTTAGTTCAAGTAAATATCATTATCAGTCAAGCATATTTATCATTTGGGGATCTAGCTTAACTTTGATCAATTTTAGCATTATTTCACAAGTATCTTTTATCTAAATCAAAGCATTCAATCTTATCCAAGGTATCACCTTCACAAATGACAACCACAAGATCACAACATAAGAAAAACATGGAAGCAAGTCAAGAAGAATTTAAGTATGAAATTACTTCACATTTACCCTCTCTAAAGGAATACCAAAATAAACCACGTCCATCTTTAGGGATTCTTTCTATTATGGAAGATCTTGATAGAGACCCTACATTGAATTACATAAGATAGTTTGAACAAGATCCTTAAGGGATGAAAATACTATAAATGGTTCTTACTTAAAATATTGATTACTAGATCTTCAATTTCTATCTCAAAAGGGTGCCAAGATTACCTCTCACCTTATCATTCCCACACAAAAAGAACAAGATCTCATAGATTTTAACAAATCTTGTTAGTGTGTCCATCCCTACTATACCATTATCCAACATATTGACTCAACCATACAACACCTCCAAGGTTAAATGCCATTCATATCAAGAAACACATGATCAATTCACACCCGTACCATCTTCTTTCATTGCACCTTCATATCCCCACATTCACCACTAATGTGCCAAACATGTCCCTTCCACCAGATACTCTTCAAGCAATCTATGTAGCATATTTTCTTCAATACATATCCACCCCACAACAAAAACAACTTCCCAAATGATTTACATCTCACCCCTTCACTCCATTCATCAACAAAATCAACTGATAACATACCATGTCTATGTCTATAACCAAAATTAGATTCAACCAAGTCAACCTTTCATATCCACCCACATTTTACCTAGTCAATCTTTCATATCCAGCTACATACCACCAAGTTAATTACTCATATTTACCTCAACCTCACAAAGTCAAACCCACTATTTCTAGCTATATCCTTACCAATACACCTCCATTGGTACCTACAAGTTATCCGACATCCCAAATTAAGAACTTATAACAAGAGATAATAGAGATGAAAATGGAACATGTTAAGAAGAGTTACACACTTGAGGACTATAACCTTATCTCTTTGATAGATCTACACCTATGATACCTTTCACTCAAAACTTTGAGATACCTAAGTTTGAGAAATATAAAGGAAAAGGTGATCCTTGTGAACATGTAAGAGAATTTTACCTAGCTTGACTTTAGGCTGCTTGCAATGATACTTATCTAATGCATTTTTTCCTAGAAACTTAGGAGGCCAAGATATTGAGTGGTTTTCACATCTATTCTATTGGATCAATACTTTTCATGAGTTGGTAGAAAATTTTCTCTCTCACTTTTCATGCAACATTGAAGATGAGGTTTCTAAGATTGATCCATGCAACATAAAATAAAGAAGTGGAGAAACATTTGCTTCCTTCCTACAACAATGGAGAAACCTAGCAAGCATCCTCATCATATTCTTGAAAA
Source organism: Cryptomeria japonica (assembly GCF_030272615.1). Lineage (NCBI taxonomy): Eukaryota > Viridiplantae > Streptophyta > Pinopsida > Cupressales > Cupressaceae > Cryptomeria > Cryptomeria japonica. The sequence continues at coordinate 608,463,983 of NC_081410.1, forward strand.
GCAACTTGTTGACATATTTGTTCAAAACTTAAATCATTAAATTGATTTCCACTTACAAGTTCAAAGTTTTAACACATTTTTAATGATATCATAGAAAAATGATTCACCATTGAAAAATATCTCATTGTTAAGGGTCTTGTGAAAATCTGTAAAGATAACATGGATAATCCCTCCTTATCTAATAATAAACCTCATATTTGAGCTAGGAACAAGAATATTTTCAATGATGGTGTAGTAGACTCAAAATCTATTCAAAACATATAAACTTCATCTAAGATATCAACAAACAAACAACAAAACACTCGAGGTGTCACCCTTTCTATACAAAACAACCCCCTTAGGCAAAACAATCCATTGAAAAGACTGCGCAAAAATTTGTTCAAAATAAAATGATCACATTACGCAAAGCTAAGAATATTGAAACTTAAGTGAAATCCCCCGTGGTATAAAGATAATGAGTTTGTGATTATCATAGGATCAAATGACATAAAATTGTAGGTTGTGTTAAATTGAAACATCTTATCCAATATATTATAGACAATGTTGATGTTACTATTGAAGATACTCCTTCCACATGCATTTCACACTTGAAATAAAAGCAACAAAATCAAACTATGCATTTCATGAGACATGAACATTGAGATTTCTTGAAAATCATAAGCAAGTGAATAATGATGATCTAAATCAATTTGAACTACATACTTGCTTGCCTAATCTATCTTTTATCTACCACTATCTATCTATCTATCCATGCCTTGACCAATGTATCTTTTCTATATTAGACATTACCTATCTATCTTTGCCTTGATGGATGCATCTTTTCCTAGCACAATCTATCTACACCAAGCTTATCATTTTGGCAAGAGATATGTTGTCTATTTACATGTTTTTCATTTAGAATCTTTCTTATTGATTTATCTTTTTGGTCTATTGGATTTATCATTTTATCTTAATCTTAATATTTGATCTTTTTGTCTATTTTTTTAAATCTACTAAATGTATATTTTGATTTTTTTTTTTATCTATTTTGAGGAAGCTTGAGGAAGCTTGAGGAAGCCTCAACCTTGATATCATAGTGAAGAGTGAGGAATGAGACACTATCATAATTTTTCATTTACAGTTTGTAGGGTCAAATTCCATGCAAATGAATAGCAAAGTCACCCTAGTTCTTTCTTACTATACATATTCCCATTTCCCCTAATAGGATGTTCTATGATGATAAAAAAAATATAAGAATGCCACAAGTATCTTTTCATTATCATATTCTTTCATATCTTTCCATTTACATATCCTTCCATATCCAACCGTTTCACACATTTTCCAATCCATTCCATTACACATCTATAGGCTTCACTTGGCATTTGATCAATGGGATAATTATCGTCATTACATCTAGTTGCATTCATATGTTTCTTGTACAAACATATTTATATCACAATCACATATCATATCCTTTGATGTAGCCCATCCTTCATGTGTCGTGAAATTGACCCAAAATTTATCTTTTATCCAATCTCTCAAAGATCATTGAGGCATATCACTAAAATCATTTTTCTTTGAAACAAATGCCATAAAAAGTATTGTCTTAAAGAGGAGAAAAATGTAATCATCTAAAAATAGCTAATGCATTTTCATCTTGTCATGATTTCACCAATCCTTCTATTAATTATATAATTGTTAATTATTTAATTGAGTTAATATTTCCTCTTTTCATCTATAATAATTTCCTATCATTTTAAATTGCTCAATTATCTCAATTTCTTTCCATATTAATTAAATATTTTTAAGTATTTAATCAATTCATCATTTTACTCCAATATTAATTAAATAGTTTTATTATTTAAACTTGATTCATCTTTTGGTCCACTATAAATTAAAAATATTTAATTAGCGAGCACTTTTTCCAAAATTAAATAAATTTTAAATTTTATTTCATTTTCCACCAAACTGAATATTTTTTTAATTTTTCATCTATGCATTTGATCCCTCTTAGTTCTTCGACCTCATCAATCCATGTCCTAATCTTAGGTCCTATCCTAGATCTCAAAATTTCTCATGCATTGATCTTTCTAATTAATCCCCGCCATTAATCATATGTTATGTGAGGAATATAAATAGAACACTTCACTCATTTATTTTTTCTTGGCACTTTCAAGATCATTATCAAGAACTAGAGAACTCACTAGAGGTGCATTATTATCAAGAGTTCTAACATCATTATCAAGTGTCATTATCCATACAAGTAAGGAAGCTTATCTATCAAGCATCTATCATCAAGTATCAAGTATCAAGTATCAAGTATCAAGTATCAAGTATCAAGTATCAAGTATCAAGTATCAAGTATCAAGTATCAAGTATCAAGTGTCAAGTATCAAGTATCATTGTGCTATCATGGTTATGCTAAAAAATGAGAGAAACCTACATTTCAAGAATTCAAATAAATATCAAAGAAACAATGGAGCAATCTAAGGTCTTTGCAATGGTATCATTATTTATCATTTAATATTATGCATAGATATTAGGCTTTAGTGAGTGAGTGTGAGTGTGAATTTGGATCTTGCATTGCATTATTTCCATGTATTTAGATTCACAATTTCATCTATCACAGTTATCAAGCATAAGTAAAAAAGAGGATCTAAACTCTAATGGGATATGTAAATATGATAATGCATATTGATTGTTTTTTCTAGTTTAGATTGCGTGTAATGTTTTGCATGAACATTTTGGGTCACACTCTGTGATCCATCATCAAGATGATATAAAGCTCATGTAGTAGAAAGATATATTGTTGTAGTTCTATGAAGACTATACATAGTTGGTTCAAGGAGGGTGGGAAGATGTTGCACACTTAACGAGGAGAGACACAAAAGGAACAAGGTTAAACAACATAACTATTAAAAAGAGAGAAATAGGAGATTGTGGACTGAATAATCACAAAGGCAAACCGTTTACAACAATGTATAAAATATTAAAACATAGGTTGCATGATCTATTTTATACATTTTTGTAAACATTTTTCCTTTGTGATTATTTGGTCCACAATCTTCCATTTCTCTCTTTTTAATTTTTCTATTATTTAGCCTTGTTCCTTCATGCGTCTCTCCTCATTAGGTGTGTAACATCTTCCCAACCTCCTTGAACCAACTCTTTATAGTCCCCATAGATCTACAACAACCTATCTTTCTACTCCATGAGCTTTCTACCATCCTAATGATGGATCATAGAGTGATCTGAAATGTTGATGCAAAAAATTACACACAATCTAAACCAAAAGCAACAATCAATATCTATAATGGATTGTGGAAAATTAATATCTTTAATACAATTAAAAAAAAAAGATGCGAAAAGCCTAATGAAAGAATATAGAACCCTAGGGGGTGTAAGAATGTCATGAAATTATTTTCCTTATTTTGATGAATGTCTCAAAGTTTGATTTTCCGTGGAAAACCATGCAAATCAATTGTTGACCTTGTATGGTTGATCCTAATGATCATGAACTTGGTATATTGAACAAGATTAATCTAAGACATACATAATAATCTACTAGAGTGTGTACCTAAAAATGATCACCTTCACATTATAAATATTTGAATTCGTTAAGGTGGTGTCTGAAGACACTATTTATGAGCTTGCTAACTCAATAAGCAAATGAGTTTTCCTAAGTAAAACCACTTGGTGGATCGAATTAATGTTAATGAGAAAGACCAAAGACAACTTTTACAAAGATGTAAGTGACCTATATAATGATACACATTTTATTTCCTTTGATATTTTTCATAATTAACGTGTGCTCTAATTATTCTCCTCTTAGTAGGTATCTCTCTATATCAAACTAAGTACACATGAAACACCTTTAAATATCATGGCTTAACAACATGTCACATGGCATATGCACCAAGTCAATCCACAATAATTAATATAAAGGTATGAGAAAGTTAGAATTTGAAGTTGGAGTCTTGGGATTCAAAAATTATTACCATGCTCCTCGTGATTCATTTGGATTAAGCTCTAACCACGTAAAAACAATTTGTAAAAATAAGGTGATGATCTCAAGTTAGAAAAATAACTATATAGAAATCAGTGCAACAAAAATAAACAATAATGAATGGAAACCAAGTTGTAAGCCAAACTTATTATTAGAACATACTATTTATCAATATATTATTACTGTTAGAGTTATCATGCATTAGCTAATAATTATTTGTTTAATTATTAGTCTATTATCCTCTACACTTAAGCTAAACTTAGGCATTTAATAATATTGTAGGAATAATTATTATGTGTATCCCTTTAGGGTTTCTTTAGGGTTGCACAATCTCCTTTTACAAGGATTGTTTTGTACCTTTTTTATTAATTCTCTCTCTAAATGATAATCTTTTTCTTCAGAGCCATTATTGCTTTTTTGCCTCCATTCTTCTCTTGTGATAGGTATTTTGCTTGCAGGTGTTCTTGGGATCTTTGAAGTTGTATTTCTCAACTTCTTCATGGTATCAAAGTTTGCCTGTACCTTGGGAACCACCACCCTTTGGCCTCCCACCCGCTCCGCCGACCCAACCGCCTTTCAGCCCCCAGCTCGGCCGCCGCCACCGAGGCCCATGCCCACCAGATTTTTTTTTCAACAGCTCCTTTACCGGTGCTCGACGATATTTTCTGGCGATGTTTTCCGGTCAATGATCCATTTTCGACATATGATATTTTTTTTGACGACCTATTTTTTTCCTGTAGCAAAGAATATTCTGCTGATGTTAGCAGTACGGACAATTGTGCATGGCCCCCTGAGATCCTCTTTGTGCCCTAAAAGAAGGGTTTTTTTTTCTTTTGGCTATAACTTGGGCATATGATATCGTTTTTTGGCAAATGAGATATCGTTGGAAAGATGGTTTCGTCTACTTTCCAGATTTGTGGGTTTCTTCACCTGGTTTTTCTGTTGGTACATTCTATAGCCATTTGAAGTCAGAGGTGTTATTTTTAGTCCCAAGCTCGTATTTTTTCACTAGTTTCTTTGTTTTTCACGATTCCAACGACGTTGGGATGGTGTTTCAGAGCTCTTCACAACCATCCATGCACTTTTTCTAGATTTTACTCTAGGTACATTTTATTCAGTTTTTTTTGTTTTCACACTCTAGTGAATTACTTGGACATACGACATCGTGAAAACTTCTCGTTTGCGTGGGATGACTTGTTTTTGGCTGTTCTTCATGTATTTCCAGCCTTTTGTCTTCTTTGAGCATTGTATACATCATTTTGTAAGCATTTTCCTTTTTACAAACGCACTGAGATAAAGTGCCACTATGCCTTGCATACTTGGGATCTTGCACATCTTGTGCCTTATTGTACTCACACTCCATTATAAAGTGCCATGGGGGGTTTGATGTTTGCCTTTGTTTGCCATCTACCTTTGTCATGTGAGTGTTCCTTCCACGACATTAGCCTCATGATGTGTGTCAAGTGAGTGTTCCTTCCACGACACTAGCCTTTATATGTGTTTGCACTTTCTCCCGCACTCTCGATGTTCCTAGTTCTTTGTCATGTAGTTTTTCTTGGCATTCAGTTTTAATGTACTTGCCACCTCTCCCTTGTCAGCATTATGGGGGGGTTTCACCTGTTGATTGTTGGTTCTAATGCTTCCTTGGTTCGTTGGAGTGAGCTATGTATTCAATATCTATTCCTATGTACTAGGCAGATGCGGTGGCTGGTTACCTATGCATTTTGGTGAGATGGATCATTTACCATATGGACACTCTTTCATTCCTATTTTTGGAGGCAACCTTCCATCTTCGATTGATCAACTCTTAAGACTTTGGTGTTTTTTGCCATCTGTATCTTCGAGTTCAGTTATTTGCCTTTGTTTGCCATCCGATTCGAGTAGTGTTATTTGAGGGAACTCATGCAGATTACAGTCTTATCTACCTGATCATCTTCTATTTCAGAGGAGGTTCTTCAGATCGACAATGTTTGCAGCTTCATGCTTCAGTGGTGTTCTTCATGTTTATCCTTTTTTTTTTTTGGGACATTCTCTTGTTTTGGAGGTTTCTTCAGTCCTTCACTTGTATTTCTCTCGTTAGGAGAGGAGTTTTTCCCATGAGGTTCTCTTTTTCTCTAGTTGTGAGAGATGTTTTGTACTTGGGTACCTCATCAGGCCTAGTTGCCGAGACCCATTGTTACTTTCATGCATTTTTTTAGTCCTTAGTTGTTTTTAGCTACTCCCTAAGTTCATCTTAAGGGGGGGTGTTAGAGTTATCATGCATTAGCTAATAATTATTTATTTAATTATTAGTCTATTATTCTCTACACTTAAGCTAAACTTAAGCATTTAATAATATTGTAGGTATTTAATAATACATTATCCTTTTAGGGTTTCTCTAGGATTGCACACCTTTAGGGTTGCACAATCTCCTTTTATAAGGATTGTATTGTACTTTTTTTAATAATTCCTTCTCTAAACATGATAATCCTTTTCTTCAGAGCCATTATTGCTTTTTTGCCTCCATTCTTCTCTTGTGACAGGTATTTTGCTTGCAGGTGTTCTTGGGATCTCTGAAGTTGTATTTCTCAACTTCTTCAATTACATTACAATATTTTTATCAAAATAAATACAACACTAAATTAAAATAATATAAACTCAAAACTAAATAAAAATAACATAAATATATTAGTTTCGTCATTAAGAATGCCACATCATATCTAATCTAATTCTAATATAAAATTGTAAGTAACCATGGGTCAACTCATTCGATCCTGACTGTTGCTTTAAGTGGTCCAAATCGTGGGTTCAATTCCTAATTTAAATGCAATGTGTGGTGTGGAATCCATTACACATTGCATGATTGCCGCTTTAAGTAGGTCTAGGGCATGGATTTGATTCTCGATTAAAATGTGATGTGTGGTGTGGAATCCATTACAAATTGCACAAGCTGCTTTCAGTAGTCCAAAACATAGATTCAATTCTTGATTTAAATGTCATTCGTGATGTAAAATCCATTACACATTGCACAAAAAGTTATAAAAAGATTCACATTCTAACTAAAAACTATCCAATGTATAGTGTGGATTCCATTACACACTCCACAAAAAGTTATAAGATTCACCTTGTAACTAAAAGCTAAGCTTATGATCACATTGGACTAACCCTCTATTCTTCTTTAAAATCTAAAGAAATATAAATTATTCTAAAGAAATATAAATTAATCTTTTAATGGAATAGAAAGATATTTTGCTAGTTTCATTCTTTGGATTTATGTGGATAATGTACCAATACCCTTACGTGTACCATGCTTTACCTATGTGTTATCAAATACTAATCTAGGTCTGAGATCCTCCTCCCTAAATTGCAATTGAATCTTCACCCCGCTAACAAAAAGGAATGAAGAATGCATACTTTCTATTGTATTCTTTACCTCGTTGCAGTTCTAGTTATTTCCCCCCTGTATGAGTATTAACAATAGTATATCCTTGGGCAACAATACTGATTAGTTGGCGTTTAGCGTTTAAAGTAGTATGTACAACTAGTTGGTTAGAGCAGTTTTGGACAGCCCATTACTTACAATATTGCTGCGTTGTAACTGAAGCTAAACTCACATGGTCCAACTTTAATGGGGGGTTCGCCTTCAAATTTGACTTTGGTCTTTTTCGAACAGGCTCGCTTGGTCCTATTTCTGTCTGCATTAACACTAATATTATTTATTGCATTGGAAAAACCTCATAGCAAGCAAGTGCTCATGATGATTGATAAAGATGTTGATGGATTTTAGTAAAAACTACCACACAACTAATGCTCTAGTGTGGTTGTCTGCAAACGACCTCCTGTTGTTGTTTCTCCTATTTTATAATTCTAAATATCAATACATTGAGATTTGTAGAAGAAGACCCTTGTTCTGATTTAACAGTCATTGCTAATGCTAATGAATGAATCGTCTTCTTGTATTGTTTATAAAGCATGAGCACTATTAATGCCATGGTTTTCTCGAACTTGACTTTGGAATACATTTTTCCAACCAAGCAAAGGGATTGTAGGTCTCTGGCCTTGTTGCCCTGTTGTTCCCATGCCAAGTTTTTTTCATCTTCTTCTTTGATGGGCAGAGGGCAGCCAAGAAGAAAAAGTTCTGGATCTCTTGCTTGGGCTGTCAATAAACTCAGGGTAGCGGATTCCCCCGTTGTGGAGAATGTGCAGCAACATCTCCATGCTAATGTTGAGATCCGTGTGAACTGTTACGAGGTGCGTGGAAATGATTTATATGTCTTTCTAAAGGTTGAAGACGGTGACCTAATTCATTTTTGGGTCTGCCCTTTTCATTTTATGATTTTTTTTTTGTGCATCTAAGGATGAATATGGTAACCCAATTGGTTTCGGAGTTCGCCCATTTTGATTTCTGTTTTTCCAACGGTGAATTTGATAACCTGATTAATTCTCTAGTCCAGCCATTTCGTTCTGGAGCATATGTCTTATAATTTACGTTTCTTGAGGGGTGATAGCAGATTTTGGGTTTGCCGGATGGGTGTTCCAAAGATCAAGTGGTGAAAGCGGCCATGGAGTTGAAGAGTGCTGAGATTGACGAAGGGTACAGTTCGTCTGTTATGCCATATCGCCAGGTACATTGGTACTGAAAAACTCAAGTTATTTGCGTGTAACCGAAATCGTTTGATTGTGTGCGTGATGATATAGATGGTAAACAACAGTGCAGTTGAATGTGTGCAAATGCGCTTAGAAAATTTACAGTAGTGCGGTTGAATGCGTCAGGGGGCGTAGAAGATAAATAGTGGCACGCATTTGAATGTGTGCATAGAACTTAATAAGATAAACATCGGTCATGTGCATATGTAGGTGCGAGCGTAGGAGAAAATTATTTTCATGTTTGAATAAGTGTGTCGAAATAGAAGATAAATTCTGATATAGTTGAATGTGGGTGGGCGTGCAAGAAACAATTTTCTAGTTGCCAATAGGGCCATTGATTTCTAGTGCAGTTTTTCGCCTGCTATCATTCCACCAAATTACCATTTTAGCAGGAAGGTAGGTCTCCATATATATGACTTTGGAAGCAACCCTCGGTGAATTTTAGGAGACCAGAAGCCTGTGGGCTCGTTTCTCGCTCAATTGAAATTTTTTTGCTCTAGTTGAATGTGTGTGTATGAACGTAGAAGACAAATAATGGTATGGTTAAGTTTGCATGGATGTGAACATAGAAGACAAACAATGGTATGATTGAATGTGCTTGTGTGAGAGCATAGAATGCTAAAAATAGCATGGTTGAATGTGAGTGTGTTTGGGATTCAAAGATAATTGATGAATGTGTATCTGTAAGCATAGAAGATAAACAGTAGTTTCTTTGGATGTTGAATGTGAATGTGTATTGTGTGTATAGGAAATGAACAACGGTAGTTGAATGTCATATATGTGGGTGTGTAGGCGCAGAAGACGAGTAATGGTGTGGTTGAATGTGTCCGTGGAAACAGAAGGTGAATTTATGGAATAACTTAGAGGTTGGTTTTGAGGGCTTGCAGGAATTGTTGATGGATGTACGAGATAAGCTTCTCTTTGAGCCAGAGTTTGCAGGGAATGTGAGGGAACATGTGCCCCCAAAATCTTCCCTAAGCCTTCCTTGGCCATGGCTGCCTGCTGCCTTGTCTCTCCTGCAAGAAGTAAGACTTTTGATGTTTTTACTTTTATCACATTCCTGAGTTTTTGTTCTGATCAAATTAGATTCCATCTTTTTTTGGGGGTGGAATCGGGAGATCCGGAATGTTTGTTGACAAGGGATGGCAGTGATTGTAATATCTTATGACCAATGGAGGCTCTGCACAGGTAGGGGAGGACAAAATTGTATTGGAAGTAGGCCGAGTCACTATGCAACAAGCCAATGCCAAGCCTTACATCCATGATATTTTACTTTCCATGGCATTGTCAGAGGTATGAGATATCAGAATATTGTCTTCTATTTCCAGTTTCATAATATTTTATTCCTCTTTAGTTTGTCAAGCCTGTGACAAGTGTTTTGTTAATAATTTTTTGTTCACAGTGTTCCATAGCCAGAAGAGCCTTTGAAAGTGGCAGGGTTTCAAAAGGCTTTGATGCTCTTGCTCGAGCTCAGTTGCTGCTGAGGAGTAAGAAATCTTTGGCAAAACTAACTCTGTTAGCAGAGGTACAATGTCTTTCTTTTTTTATCAAATTTGAAAATCTAACATTTTTCTTTTCACTACATATTAAAGGTTGTCTTAATTTTCATTTGGATTTCTTTTCTTATATAGATTGAAGCTTCTCTGGAGGAGCTTGCACCCACATGCTTGCTAGAACATCTAAGTATGCCCCGAACACCTGAGAATGCAGAAAGAAGAGAGGGGGCATTGGCAGCATTGCGGGAATTACTTAGACAAGGCCTGGAAGCTGAAGTGTCATGTGCAGTTACTGATTGGCCAGCTTTCCTTGGTCAAGCAATGAATAAATTGCTGGCAGTCGAAATTGTTGGTTTGCTTCTTTGGGACAGGCTTGCTACTATTCGAAAGAATTATAGTTCTTCTGAAGCTCGACAACAACGGAATGTTATAAATTTTGATTGTTTCTACAAGGCATTGTTAGGCCACATTGCTGTGGGTTTCTCACGCAAACATCCTGAAATGGTATGCTTATTGTTTTGATTATTTGTCATGCTTTGATGGAATGTTTTTTCCATAGAATTCCAGATACTTTCACTGAATATACAATTGCGTTTGCAGATTGAAAAGGCCAATAATATCATAGAGAGTCTGGAAAGGACTGAAGCTGTAAATTTGAGTTTGGAGGGTGCCATCTGTAAAATACTTTTGGGAGAGGTAACTTTTCTCAGCACCCCAAGATCTTTTACCAAATACACATGTTCCACTAATTTAATCACGATTGTTCAGGATAAAGTTGTACTCACAGAGGATTTTCAAAAGTTTGGTGTGAATGGGAGCTCACGAATGCGACCTTGGGCTGAGACAGGTTTACAAAAATCAGATAGTAGAGGTGCAGATTTGTATGAATCCTTGGTATCTTCCATCTCTGCATCTCCAATTTCTTTTTCCTTGTATATTTTTGATTTCTGTTGGATTGCTAGTGGATGGTGCTATAGAGATGTATGGTGGAGCTTGTCTTGCTTAAAGTTGGAACTCTGTCTTATGCCAGAAAACGTGCTGAAATTGATCAGGAAAAATGGCTGAAGGATGCTGTACTTGGGGCCTTTGTGGATACACGGGACTGTACACCTTCTTTGGTGAGTTGTATAGAGTGGCTCCAGGAGAACTGGGATTTCTGAAAGGTTGCTGACAGGTATTTCCCTTTTTTATTCATTTCAAATGTTTGAATTCTTCTGCAGGTAAACTACTTTGGTAACAAGGTGAAAATGCCTATAAATGGCCTGAAAAGGAAAGAAGTTGACCGTTCAATACCTCAAGTAGGACAAAGGTTTCCATTTTATACTTCATCACAGTCACAGATTTTAAGCTCCTCTGTCCAAGCTTTAACTTGCTCTTCTCCAACTGAAATTCCTGAAGCTGGAGGCAACCTATCACCCACCAGTAGCCAAAGTCATTCAATATTCAACAAGTCTAAAAATGCTTCATCCATGATATGGAACCAAAATGTTGGGGTCTCACGAAAGAGACTATCCAGAAGCTGGTTAAGGAAGGGTAAAACAGCAGGAAAATTATTTTTGGTTGCTCTCCTTGGAGGCTGTGCATTTATATACCTTAGGTTGCATCTGCAGTCCAGACCAATGCCATTTTCATATAAAAGCTTTGCTGCACAACAGGATTGTGCAATGAAGCCATCAGCAGGTCCGTCATCAAGTCATTCAACTAGCACTGCTCAGATCCAAAGAGGAAACATTGGAAGCAGGTTGACTATGGCAATCGCAAAGTCTCTGATCCCATTTACAAAGAAGTGTGAATATCAAGCTGATCAAAATGCATGGCCTATTACTGATCTGTCACTCTTAATTGGAAAGTCAAGGCACAATGCATTTTACAGAAAACAAATGGTGTTCAGGGAAGCAGAGAGTTTGGTAAGGCTTTGGCAAAGTATGAAAGCGGAGGCCCTGGGACCCAACCATGAGATCCATCATCTAGCTGAAATTCTTGCAGAGCCAATGCTCACACAGGTGATAAATCTCGGAACTGCCACAATTGACTTTTGCCTTTTTTGGTTTTGATTGATTCTTTTATTTATTGTTACTGCCTCTCATGTTGCTGTTGCTTGGACCATGTGGGCATAGTGGCAAGCTCTGGCAGAATCTGCAAAATCAAGGTCATGCTTTTGGAGATTTGTACTCCTGCATCTCTCTGTTGTGCATGCTGAAATCTCATCTGACGATATGGGTTTGGAGATTGCTGAAATAGAAGCAGTTTTGGAAGAAGCAGCTGAACTTGTCGATGAGTCCCAGCTTAAGAATCCCAATTACTATAGGTTGGTTATTAGCATTATAAGAGTTTGATGAGATAAACAAATTATATGTGTTCTGAATTTTATCCCTGCAGGGATTTCTGATATATGTTCTTCTTTTGGTGTTTAACTTGGGTCAATGCAGCACATATCGTATAAGGTATGTTTTGAAGAAAGGCAGTGATGGAAAATGGAAATTTTGTGGCGGCGGCATTCAATCTCCAGTTTAGAACCTCATTCAGCAATCTTGGTTTCATCTCCTTAAGCTTTGTACATTATCTTATAATGAATACAGATTTCCAGAAGTTCTTTGCTTGGGGACATCCTGCATGCACTTCTGAGCACAGCAACTGGAAGGAGATAAGAGAATTGGGAAGTTCTATTGCAATTAATTGCATTTGGACTCTTGGAAGACATGGCATCAAAAAGGTTAGAAGTAATGAATTGTTTATTCCACATTGTGCGTGGCATAGTTTTTGTGGGGTCAATTCTTTGCTTCCAGTTCTGTCTTTATGTTGCTTCACTGAGAATATGGTGGATTTAGCCTTTACTGTTTCTTCCCACTTAATTTTGCCATTGAAGCAAATGTCCATTGGAATTTTATACTCAGGTGATATTACATCCTGGATTGTGTGTGCTGCAGTCTATTTTTCCAGCAATTCTATGGAAATAGACCAGACAGTCGTGTGCCGAGCCGAATGTGCACATTGCCCATGAAAGAGCCGGGCTTCACATACTTATATTTGTTTCTTAAGTTGGATTGACTATGTTCTTTTAATTCACTGACATATAGATTACACGAGTCAAATGGCTAACCTGGTCGGGAGCACTAATTCCATTCGTTGAAGATAACATTGTTGTCTACAGGCTTTTCATCTAGTTGCTTGGACTGCTTTTTCTGCACCATATTATCCTTGTGTAGAATGCTTTGTACTGAAATTTTGCCTAGGGCCAAATATTTTTGGAGTTGAATAATCCTAGCAGGCCATTGCACTATCAATTGAAAGCAGATTTTAATTCAATGAAGGAGTTCAGTCTCATCTATATTTGAATAGATCTGGCAAAATTTCTTTTAAGTAAAACAAGGTGGCCTATATATGTGTTCCACAATGGTCAATCTTGACTTGACGATTTTGTTGGAGGAAAATTTGTAGAGACGACTATGGCAGCTGAAATATATTGACTCTTGAGCATCTCATATGACTTTTTCTCAACATCTTTTTGGTCTTTGAGATTGCTCTTCTTTTTTTTAAAGTTGCTAAACCCAAAGCAATGATCAGAGGGGCTCTGTTTTTCCTTTTGGAGACAATCGTATTTATTTGAATTTGCTTATATATGTATCTGGATTTTTACTTAATTGATCAATTGCCCTGTGAAGACCTGGCTTTGGTTAAAAGCCAGTGTTACAATACGATTTTCCATGGAACAGAGCAGAAATTATTTAAAATAAAATAAACCGTTGGTGCTATTTTCAAGTCTTTTATTAGTTGCTGTAGTAGTCACCGATTAAGCCTTTGACTTCCAGGGAGGGCTATTTATACTTTAAAGTTTATAGCCAAATGGTTATTCTTAAAGAGTTATATTTGAAGAAAAATATTTTTCAGTCACTAAAACTTTTTCAGATCATTTATAGAAAAATTTGTAACCTTGATAAACAAAGAGGGTAATCAAGATATTTTTTCTAAACTTTTTTTGTATAATACACATTTCTTGATTAACTAGAAAGTTTGGACTTAAGCATACTGACAAAAAGTAATACCAGTAACTTGAAACTTTTTTTTCAATAGTGTTACAGTGATATATCCCAATAAGAAGCTGGAAATAGGACAAACCACTTCCAGAATGTACCATAAGGATTCAGAGGAAAGGAAGCCCAATCTCCAATTTAGATTCAAATCTTTGTTGAGCCAACAGAATTATTATTTTGGGGTGGACTTCAGTTTCTTCAATTTTACATGAGAAATACCGTCAACCATACAATGCTGATATCTAGTCTGATTATTTGTTTCTTTGTGAGAATTTATGCAACATTTTGTATATTGTACTATCAATGTTTTATTAAGTTGCAAAACATGATATTATCCCATTGCGCAGCTTCAATGATGCATTCTCATGCCACTATTAGAAAGCTGCATAACTTTTGAAATTTCTAGGCATTATAGAATGTTACATTAACATTGGCTTCAGTACACAACAGGAAGGTTTTCCTTTGTCCAGGCTTATAACTACGATGACTTGGCCAATTAACTTGTTTTGTGTTTGTTAGATTTTTGATTCGTTCTGCTGGCGATACTCATAAATCTGCCACGTTGGCAGATCACTGCCATATATTACGAGGCAACCCAGTAACTTGAAGGGATTCCTTAACTACTTATGCTTCACAACATCGTAAATCTCAAACCAGCCCCATGAGAGCAAGTGCACCCATTTGTTTCATGTCGGTAAATTAAGCACACAAAATGGAGCATGAAATCATTAATAGATCTGGGATTGTCTATATGAGCTTTTTGATTTGATTGTGTGAGCTTTTTTGCATCAATGTTTTGAACATGAAACGTCGATGCAAAAAAGCTTACACAATCAATCCAGAAGCTCATATAGACATACTAATGGAATTGTGGAAATCTACTGATATTGAGATCTGGGATTGTTAAGGCTTTGATTATAGATTAATATAGAAGGTGGACCATAGTAATTTGGAGTATGAACGGCATGTCTAAACCATAAATATATGTGCATGAAAATGGTTAAAAATTTAATAGCTATCTTGGAACATGAGTAAGTTCCTATTTTCGATTATGTTTGTATAGCAAACTTTGTGCACCGACAGATTTTAAACAGTACATTGGATTTTGACGATTTTTTTGGTTGTCTCCACATGTGACTCAATTGCTTATAGCTATTGTTTTGGCTTTTGTGTGTAACGATGCACACTGTGGGATCCGTTACGCATGTAAGGGTCAAAAAGTACACATTTCAAAGTGTTGCCCAATACTTGCTTAAAGATGCCCCCAATAATTGTGCACTTAAAATTGCCAATACTTATGCACAAATGTCCCCGTAATCGTGTGCAATGGGTACTAATAAAGGAGCACAAATTGACCAGTTATGGTCCAAAAATGCTAAAAAATAGACAACTATTGGTATATATTAAATTTATTAATGAACATTTAATTTTTTTTGGTTTCTTTAAAGTTGGTAATTGGGAGAGTGGGTGTACAAGGAGTGAATGGTTATTAGAACTATAACGGATACTGGTGCTCTTCTCCCAGTGGGAGCAAAAAACAGTTTAGCATGGAGTGGCCATACATTTAAATTTATAAAAACTAAAAATAAGCGTGAACTGTTTTTGAGTGGTTATTAACCTGAAGTCAGTGACTGCATAAATTTGGTTGCAGGAATAATCCAACATTTTGTTATTTTACACAAATTTTAAAGTTATTATGTACAATTGTCTCTTGCCATTGTCTGTTGGAATTAACTGAATCATTGGTTGTATATATATGGCGGGAAGAGCATTTGTAGTTCTAACCTATATTTGCCTAACTAATCTGTAATATGGTAAACTTGGTCACAGGCATTCATCAAATTTAGCCAATTTCTCTTGAAGTTCTATGAACAAGTCACAAGCAATCGTATAAATGATGATTTACCTCCAATGTGGAAGAATTGATTGCCGTGAGTTATTGATCGTCTCCATCATTGAATCCGGTTTAAATACAAGAGGAAAGGTTGCCTACGTAGGGACATGTCCATATGTGGCAGTTGCCACGTATGGACATGCCCCTACGAAGGCAACCGTTCATAACAATTAGTTTGTTTATGTTTAATTTTTGAACTGTATGCTCTGTTAATATATCACTCTCCAGATAATAACCGATTTACCATCAGTTAGATTCACGAGGGCTATATCTTAACACTCCCTCTTAGCAGGAGTGGATCTAAGTAATTTTCTTGGGAGCATATTCTGTCATGACTTCCGACACAATTTGGGACAACATTTAATATAGTCTTGTCATGACAATAAACTCAATATCATGATATCCGGCTCAGTCCGGGACAATCATTTAAGAAGTCAATCATGAGATGATCACATACTTTAGGATCAAGATATTCGGCACAGTCCGAGACAACAACTTAATGTAGTCAATCTTGACACTTGGTCAACTATTGTCAAGATCGTCACCTTGAAATAGTAACCTTAAACATAAGAAGACCGTCATCTTCTTGAACACAGTTAGAATATTGCAATATACATTTTATTTATTTATTCATGAACAAATTACACATGGTAGGAATTTCATCCTAATAATCTCAATTATAATCTAGTCATACCAAGTTTACTTCTGAAGTATTCTATCTTCAATCTTGCAAGTGGCTTGGTGAAGATATCAGCATTTTGTTCTTCAGTACTGATGTACACTAGTTTTATGACGTTTCGATCTACCATATCTCTTATGTAGTGATAAGGGATCTCAATATGTTTGGATCGATTGTGAAAAACTGGATTTACTGAAAGCTTGATACAGCTCTGATTATCACAGTGAATTATTGTTGAATTCAGGGTTTTTCCAAATAATCCAAATAATAACTTTCTTAGCCATATCGCTTCACGAGCTCCCATGGAGGCTGCCATATATTCTGCTTCGGTGGAGCTTTGTGCAACTGCTGACTGTTTTCTGCTGAACTAAGATATCATAGCAGAACCAAGATTGAAGCAACACCCTGTAGTACTTTTACGGTCAGTGGTACTTCCGGCCCAATCAGAATCAGAATATCCTTCATGTTGAATCTCAACATTTTCATACTTTAAGCCAAGTCCGATTGTGCCTTGTAAATATCTTAGAATGTGTTTAGCAGCCATTAGATGTATCTTCTTAGGTTCACACATGAAGTGACTTAATACATTTGTAGCATAGCAGATATTAGGACGAGTATTTACCAAATACATGAGTGAACCGACGATTTGTCTGTAGAGTGTGGGATCTGTAGGTTCTGAATCTTCTGCCTCAATTTTCAGCTTGTGCAAATTAGTTTCCATTGGTGTAGCTAATGGCTTACACTCCATCATCCCAAATCTAGTTAGAATATCTGTGGTGTACTTTCCTTGATTTAGGAAGATGTAGTTTTTCTTCTGCCATACTTCTAATCCCAGAAAATAATGTAGAAGCCCTAGATCCTTCATATCGAATTCTGCTGCCAGATCTTGCTTACATTTCTCAATGAGATTATCCTCTCCTATTATCAAAAGATCATCCACGTAAAGGACCAATATAATCATATTGCCATTTGAAACCTTGAAGTAGATGTTGGGATCTGCTAGGTTCTTGGAGTACCCTAGTTTGGAGAGATAGTTGTCTATCCTTGCATACCAGGCCCTAGGTGCTTGTTTTAACCCATAGAGAGCTTTCTTTAGTTTACAAACATAGCAATTTTTATCATGTATGGTGAATCCTTCTGGTTGTTCTATAAATACTTCTTCTTCAATTGAACCATTTAGGAAGGCAGTCTTTACGTCCATTTGGTGAATTTTCCATCCTTTGGATACTGCAATTGCAATGATTGTTCTTACTGACGTATACCGGGCAACTGGGGCAAATTTCTCTTCATAATCAATTCCTGCTTTCTGAGAGGATCCCCTGGCCACAAAGCGAGCTTTATGTTTTTCAATGCTGCCATCAGATGCATATTTGATCTTGAATAACCACTTGGATGAGACAACTGATTTGTCTTTTGGTCTAGGCACTATATCCCAAACACCATTCTTTAGTATAGATTGATATTCTTCAACCATAGCATCTTTCCAAGCCTGTTTTGATAAGGCTTCTCTGACATTTGTTGGTTCAGAATTTGTGGGTTCGGTTAGAAGTGCAGCATAACATTTTATAGTTCTTGTTCTCTTATTTTCTTTGGAAATTTCATTTGGTTCTACATTATTCTCTTCAATCATTTTCCTTGCCCATAGAGGTCTTTTCTTGTTATTGAGTGTTTCAATATTTTCATCAACAAGAGGTTCAGAAGCTCTTATGATGTCCTCCCTCTCAGTGTCTGAAGGTTCGGAATTTTCTATGATATTCTCCCTCTCAATCTCAGTTATGTGATCTTCTTCTTCTTTAGTAATGTTATCATCGTCAGGGTCTTTGAGTGTAGTGTTTTCTTCAAACTTTACATCTCTACTTATCTCAACAGATTTTTTCCTTGGAATGTAAATGCGATATCCTTTAGTATTTTCACTATAGCCAATGAAGATACCACTTTTTCCGGATGGTTCTAGTTTTGTCCTCTTTTCTTTAGGAACATGGATATATACTGAGTGCGGACATCTGTTTTGAATGTAGACTATTGTATTTGAAGCTTCTGCCCAAAATGAAGTGTGTAAGTTTTGGTCATGCATCATGGCTTTTGCTACTTCAATTATGGTTCTGTTCTTTCTTTCTGCTACTCCATTCTTTTGTGGATTATATGGTACATTATACTCCCTCTTAATCCCAATAGAATTACAAAAGTCTTTGAAGTTGTTAGATGTATATTCTCCCCCATTGTCGGATCTTAACACCTTAATTTTCTTCCCTGATTGGTTTTCTACTAGTGCCTTGAATTCTTTGAACTTAGATAATACTTCATTTGAGTCTTTGCACTTTAGAAAATATATCCATGTTTTTTGAGAGTAGTCGTCAACAAAGATTATGTAGTATAAGGATCCAGTTAGGGATGGTGTTGACATGGGACCGCATAGGTCTGAGTGAATTAGTTCTAAAATAACTTTTGATTTGTGCTCGCTTGAGGGAAAAGAAACTTTCACATTCTTTCCCAAGGCACATCCTTTGCAAATGCCTGTGTGTTCAGATTTTAGTTGGGGCAGTCCTGAAGTAATCTTCTTTATGTTGGATAGAGCACTATATCTTAGGTGTCCTAATCTTTTGTGCCATAATTCATTATTATTTGAAACTTCAAGATTTAGTGCTTCCTTTTGATCACTGCATAGTTTGTATAGGCTACCATCTCTTGAACCTACTGTTATGGCATTTTTGATATTTGTATTTTTAGGCCAGAGTAGAACTTTATCTTCATTGAAGGTAACCCGATATCCTTGATTAGCTAGGCCTGAGATTGAGACTAGATTTCTTTTTATTCTAGGTACAAACAAAACATCCTTTAATTGTAGAGATACTCCATTTCTTAGTTTGATAGTACAGGTCCCAATTCCTTTCACAGGATATGTGGAGTTATCTCCAATAGTAACCTCTTCACTTGAGTGCCCGTTAAGTGTTTCAAACTAATTTCTGAATCCAGTTATATGCCTTGATGCTCCACTGTCTACGATCAAAGTGTTTTTATTTGTATTTATTTCGCTTGATAGGGCTAAGAAGAAAAGTGAGTTTTCTCCTTTGACTTCGGCTAGAGTAGCTTGTGTTTTCTTCCTTTCTGGACAATACCTGTGAGTGTGCCCATATTTGTCGCATTTGTAACACTGAATTTTAGACATATCTCTTTTCTGATGGTTTTTATTTCCTCTCTTCCGTTTGGAGAACTTTTTCTTTTTGTTGAAGGTATTTGTATTAAGTGCTTGGATTTTTCCTTCTTTATTTGGCCCTAATCCTCTTGAGATTAGTCGAGATTCCTCTTGAATGCACTCATTCTTAAGTTGTTCAAATTTGGGTAAGGGGGGTGTTCTGCTAATACATTGAATGTAGGATTCCCATGAAATTGGTAATCCTCTTAGGGCTATGAGAGAGATTTCTTGATCATCTACCTCATTTCCAATAGTTTGTAATTGGTCTTTTACTTCAGATATCCTTGAAAAGTATGTAGATATTGTATCATCTTTATTCATCTTTATGTTTAAAAGTTGTTGTTTCAAGGTTAACATTCTGCTCGCATTGTTAACTTCATATGTATTTTTAATGGTTTTAAATACTTCATATGCTTTAGGCAGTCTGGCTATAGATGGAAGAATATGATCTTTGACTGAGTCAATAATTATTTTCTTTGCTTTATTATTACGCCTTTTCCAGGTAGATTTCTCTAGTTCATCATTTGGCATGTCTAGATTTTCTTCTATGTAAGACTCTAATTCTAGTTCTTCAAGAATGGCAATGATTCGTATCTTCCAGGAAACGAAGTTGGAGGCTCCTTCGAGTCTATCTTCCACTCTCATATTACTTGACATTTTGAATATTTTCTTAGTTGGATATATCCTCTGCGTATAGAGCCTCTGCGTCGATTTGTTATTTACGTCCAATAACTGCTTATGGGTAATATGGCTGTCTAATTTATTCTCTTAATATGCTGGCTCTGATACCATGTTGTGAAATATGGATCGAAGAATAATGACAGCGATTCTGGAAGACTAATTGCTGTGAGTTAATGATCGTCTCCATCATTGAATCCAGTTTAAATACAAGAGGAAAGGTTGTCTATGTAGGGACATGTCCATATGTGGCAGTTGCCACGTATGGACATGCCCCTACTGTCTGCCACATATGGACATGTCCCTACGGAGGCAACCGTTCATAACAATTAGTTTGTTTATGTTTAATTTCCAAACTGTATGCTCTGTTAATATATCACTCTTCAGATAATAACCGATTTACCATCAGTTAGATTCACAAGGGCTATATCTTAACAAGTATATTGTGTCGATTTGGTAATTGTAACTTTTTTTCTTTTGGGTTGGTCTGAATTCACCGTCCTGAAGCTTGAGCCTAACTTTCCTTGAAATTCAAGCAACCTTTGGAGTAGGCAGTGCCTCTATCTTAATGCACAGTACTAAACTGCTTGCTGAAAGGGAAATGGAGAAAAATGACGTTAAAGACAAAAATAAAATGGAATGATGCCTTGAGACAAAATTGATTTGGATAGATCCGGATTGACTCCTTTTATCCAGCACACTCTAACCTTCAACCGTCCTACATTGCGCGTGGGCCCTGCGCTCACACCTGTTTTGTCCATCAAAGGACACGTTAAAGGTTACTCTTACCACTTTGAACGCTTCCAATCATGATTTTCACAAATTCATTGGGGGGAATCCAACGATGGCCTAGTTGCAACACACATCTCATCGGATTTTGAAAGATAGGCATGTAGCATTCCACCCATGCTATCAAACTGTTAACCTACTTGTAACCATACAATTAGCTTAAAATGGCCTTTTTGTAATATTAGACATTCAAATGCTTAGATACCTAAAATTGTTCAGTTTAATTAAATAAATATTTTATTTATTTTATTCTAAGTCTTTTATTAATTAAATTTTTATTTATTTAATTAATTCATTTATCATCTTCTAGTTTTTTTCTTATTTAAATAAATATTTTTATTTATTTAAATTATCTTTTTTTTAAATGAAATAAATATTTTATTTATTTAATTGGTTCCACTTTTTTTATTAATTAAATAAATCTTTATTAATTCATTAGCTTTTTCTTTTTATGACGTGTCATTTATCTTTAAATTTTCCTCTATTTACTTTCATTATTTTATCATTTTTTATATCTACTTTTTAATCCTAGCCGACCGTTTATCTTTTCCATTCTTAATTCTATCCCTCCATTTTCTAAGGTGTTCTCTATGTAAGAGGGTTCCCTCATTCTTATCAATCCTAATAAGCAATCTAGCAATATGACAATCTAGTATTGAACTTATTTTTTGCATTTTAACATTCTTATTTTGCATTCATCATATTTTCAAATCTTCATTTCTTCATAGCCTTTGTGCTGCTTCTAAGAGCAATATTATCACAAAACACAAATCTTGAGAAATAAGAATGCAATGGAGTAGTGTTTAGAGTATTAATGTGTATTTTTTATATTTTTGGTTTGCATTGTGTGCGTTTTGTAGGTACTCTATTGAGGATGTTGAGTTAAATCTGGATCTTGTCCCATAAGATTTTAGATATATTCTTTTTCCATCCACAACGACCTAATATCTTGATAGTTATTTGGTGTCTCACAATCTCTTATTAAGTTTGGAAAAATTTAAACATGGTTAGTCAGAGAACAATGGCCCCATACAACTTCCTATTCAATATATGCCAAATAGTTGTTCCACATTTTCTAGACATTTCTCACATAAGATGGGCCTAGTAGAAAAACTGACTTTTTACCAAAGAAAATTAAGTTTATGAGTAAACTTCAATAATTACTCAAATAAAATTAGTGGTTTTAACTTATTTAAAACAACATTTATTTAAAAAAAATAGAAATAGCTAGTTAAAATATTTAAGAAAAATAAATTGATAGAAGTATCTTAACATAAAAGAGGGGTTAACAAAAAAAAACACTCAAAATGCTTGATAACCTAACTTATGCAAGACCAAACAAAATAAACATGCTAATGAATATTGAACAATAAAAATAAGCTAGAAATAAGATTCAAATTATTTTAATGAAGGAAATGAACAACAAACATGCAATTGTAAACCTCTGTGTGTTCAGGTGCTTTCAAAATATGTGCAAGAACAAACAAAAAGAAAAAATATTTGGGGTTATTAGGGGATTTGTCTTAGTCAAATCATTGCTTTGGTATTTTTACCTCCATAGCAACCAAGATAGAGAATAAAGTCAAAATAGTTTGTGTACGCTTTTATCCCAAGTGTTTGGAAATGGTTAGAGTTATGAATGTGCAATAGTGAAACTAAAATGAAAGAAAGAGGGTTGTGATAATCCCAAGGTGCTTAGGGGCACAATGAAAAAAAGATGTGATAACAATGAGAGTTAAAAACAATATCTCACTTATAAAGGTTTTAGAAAGCCAAGGAGGGACTAAGAGAGCTTGAATAAATTGTTGTAAGGGAGCTCAAGAGTGTTGTGTATGAGCTAGAAAGAGAGAGGGAGAGAAAGAGAGAGATTTCATTCCAACATGAGAAGAGGGAAGAGGAAGAGGTTGATGAGTTATTTATAATTGTTCCATGTTGTCTTCATTCCCTTAGGAAGGTCACAAGTGAAAAATGTTTAAAATGATCGTTAAACGAAAACTGTTGTTGGGCATTGCTGAGATGTGTGGATGTTTGCATGAAGCACTAGTGTCCAAACAATTTATGCTTAAAAATGGTGAGACCATAACAACTTAGGGGTGACATAAAGGCGATACCAAGACGTGACTATGAGAAAGGAAGCTCGAGCACCTTAAGAAGGAAAATGTTGACACAAGGGTTGAAATGAGCCTACAAAAACACTAAGAGAAATGGACACTAAAGTGTACACAAAATATTGGTGAAATTGCAGCAGTATGCGATTTTTGAAACTACATTTTGCCCCCACTTAGTATGCTTATGAATCTATATGAATACACATGTTAAGTTAAAAGAGAGATATTGAAAATGAAATAACATTATGAAAACCAAAAAGATATTAAAGAGGGTGAAGAAGGCTTCTCAAGTAGAGAATTTGTGCCCTCAAATTGAGATCCTATGAAACAAAATACATTAGAAAGTAAAGACCTATAGAAGACAATGACATTATAAAACATAAACCTACAAAACCGTTGGGGTTGCAACATCATAAACATATATAGAAACATAAACACCACAAACAAAAAGGAGAAGAAAAACAACTTAAAATTTTGAGTTAGCAAAGTGAAAGAAACCTTGATGTTCGAGGCTATCCGAATGCTGTGTCATCCAAAACAAATAAAACAAAAAAATTATGGAAGAGAATATTATCATTAGTTAATTGATTGCTTCAAGGTGAGAATGCAACAAATAGATATGGAAGCAGTCAATATAGAAGAGAATGCATGACCCATATACTAGTTTCCTCTGTTACTAAGGGTCATGCAATTGATAATGTAAAAATAGATCACAATCTAGCAAATTGTGTTATGCTAGTTGGCCATAGATGTAGATAGACAATTCATATGAAATATACAAATGAGCAAGTTGCATTATGCTAAATGGCTCGTATCCTACCAAGGTTGGACATATGAAGGCCCATAGGTTAGCAAGTTGTATTATGCTAGGTGGTACACATACTACCAATGCTACATGGAGTGTAAAAATAAATGTCGCATTGAGGGTGAAGAGTTAAAAAGAATAAAAATGAACAATGCCATAGAGGGCAAAGATTAAGAAGTGTCGCAAGGGCAAAGGTA
Source organism: Cryptomeria japonica (assembly GCF_030272615.1). Lineage (NCBI taxonomy): Eukaryota > Viridiplantae > Streptophyta > Pinopsida > Cupressales > Cupressaceae > Cryptomeria > Cryptomeria japonica. The sequence continues at coordinate 608,488,464 of NC_081410.1, forward strand.
GACAAGGTGCATGTAAGGATGCATAAGTAGATATATGTCCCCCCTTTAAAATATTTGCATGTATGGTATGTTGATATTTTAAGGTGAAGAAAAGGGCAAGAAAAAAGAGAGGGGATCCTTACAAAGGATTATGCACCTCCATAACAAGTTGTTTCTGACCCTCATAATATAGGTGAGGAGAACTACGATAAATACTATATTGTTGTTACTAGAGAGAAAGTATAGTTATATGTGAGATTGTATGACCATAATGACAATGAAAAAAAAAGATAGCTACGAGTGCCACATAGTGGGTAGCAACACAATAGAAGAAAGGAGTAAGAACCTCATGAGAGAATTCTTATCATGTAGAATGAATTAGACAAAGGTGAATTTCCATGTCCCTTTTCATGAAAAGAAGATATCATTAGTAAATGAAAGAGTGAGGACACCAGAGTAAGAATTTGTTGGATATTATCTTGCATGGCTCAACATTCATTGGTGGAGTGACCAAGAACTTCATGCTATGCATAGAAAGGATTAACATGTTGAGAAAATTTCTTACATGTAGGAGCAAGAGTGATCAAGTAGGCTTTGAAAAGCCTCAGTAGGATATTCTCTTACTTAGTGTTACCCCTTTATTTTAATTTTGAAATCGTTCCCCTTTGGTTGCAGAGCCGGTCATTTCCTGAAGTCATGTCGTGCGCCACACTCCTTTTCTAAGTCAAACATGGAGTTAGGAAGTTCCAGAAATCCCTGAACCAACGCCTCATATCTTGTATTTGGTCGCTTTGTCGCGGGTTGTAAAAAGCTCACAAGTCTCGACCTTATGAAGTAGTCGCCGGTGAGGAGGGACCTCAAAGAGATCAATCCGGACTAGTCAGCAAGAGTAAAGACAACGAAAACACACAGATATGATGGAGGCAATGCATAACAGATAGTTTTATTGCATGAAATTTGATTACATCCAACTGGTAACAACTGGGTTACAACATACCGACACACATGCCTGGTAGAATAGGTCACATCCAGGACCTTGAATCGAAAGATCTATCTTATAGGCACAGTCTATCTATCTGATACTTTGATTGATTCTAATTGATTACATTCTAAAGCATGATTACAAATATATATATCAATCCAAAGGATCCAGTTGACCCAAAAAGGATCAAAACTCAAAGAACAAGATCTAACGTGCAAAATGAACAAGGTCGGCCTCCGCCAAGAGATTCCTCTAGAAAATCCAAAGGATGAAACGTAGATCATGGGAAAAGGTCGGCCACATGCCAAGGAACATCAAAATCAACGCTCAAGGCTCTGCAAGCTTCAGAATGGGTTCTGGTAGATCACCAGAATAGGTCTCAGGGAACTGGTAACAAAGGAACAACTGGTAACAAGAAACCATCATGGAAACCGGTAGCGATATCTTGCCGATAGGTGATCCAAATGTGATGCGGTCTGAAAGCAATAAAGATGATCAAGTCTTCAAGTAGAATCCAACTTCATAGGATCCGGTGAGCCAAAACCGGGACACACAGAAAGGAAAACTAAAACTGCAAACAAAAAACAAAACAGAAAGGAAAATGTTTTTGGTTGATGCAAGATTGCTGTGAACCGGGGATGTTCCTACATCAGACATCCGAGGTTAATGAAAAAGTGAGCCTCTCATTTTTTTGGGGTTAGAGGGAAACCAAGGCGGTCTATCTCTTCCTGAGAAATCTAAGATGAATCTTCAACTAGTCTGCCCTTCCACTTCACAAGATATTCTTTGTACTGACTGGTCCGGTTACTACACCCAATCCTACTGTCTAAAATCTCTTCAATCTGATCCGGTTCCTTCTGGGGCAATTGTTTCTCAAGGTCTGCAAAACCGTCCTCACTGAATTCTGATTCATGGTACACATGAAGATCTGTAATGTTGAATATAGGTGAAATACTTAGACCATCCGATAGATCCACTTCATATGCATTTCCAGAACTGAACTACCTCAAAATCTTACAGGTTCTAAACTTCTTCATCTGCGACTCATTAAGAGTTCCAATCGAGAATCTCTCTTTTGAACTTTTCTCAGATATACCATCACTTCATCGCCAACTTCAAATTCCTTGTCTCCTCTTCTCATCTGCCTTCTCCTTATATTTGATGTTCATGTCTTCCAAATGTGGTTTAACCTGAATATGCAATGTTGCCATGTGATCTACAAAATATTCCGCTTCTGAACTCTTCCAGTCTTCATTGCCCATGTCTCTCAATTTTGATATTCTTCTAGGATGCATTTTGGTAACAATCTCAAAAGGTGTTTTTCTGGTACTTCTATTCACTAAATTGTTGTAGGCAAACTCTGCTTGTGCAAGAATCAAAGGTTTTATCTCCCACTAAACATCACAACAAATTTCCCAAACTCTGGTTAACAACTTCTGTCTGTCCATTTGTCCATGGATGAAAAGTAGAACTGAACTTCAAATATGTCTTCATCTTCTTTCAAAGTGTTCTCCAAAAATAACCAACAAACTTAGTGTCTTTGTCTGAAACTATGCTCTTAGGTAATCCATGCAATCTCACCACTTCCTTGAAAAATAGGTCTGCTACATGTAATGCATTTGATGTCTTCTTACAAGGTATGAAATGAGCCATCTTAAAAAATCTATCCACTACCACAAATATATAATCATTCCCTCTCGGTGTCTTAGGCAATCCAAGTACAAAATCCATGCTTATATCCTCCCAAGGTCTTACTGGTATTGTCAAAGGTTTATACAATCCCATATTCTGACTACTAACAAACTCTACAACTCCGCACATATCTCTTAACATCCTTATGAATCTGGGGCCAAAAGTACTGCTCACTCACCAATGCAACTGTTTTGTCAATGCCAAAATGTCCGGCTAAACCTCCACTATGTTTCTCTTTTATCAGGTTCTCTTTCATGGAACTCTTATGTATGCACAATTGAACTTCCCTGGATAAGATCCCATCCTAAATGAAATAATCCAACCATTTGCTCCTATCAACCATAACCGGTTCTCTACATGCTTTCCAAGGTTCTACAAAATCCGGGTCTTCATCATGCATGGTCTTCAAAACCTAATATTGTTACTCTCATCTCTATCAACAAATTCCTTCTCCTACTCAATGCATCAACAACTTTGTTAGATTTTCCACTTCTATGCTTCAACACAAAGGTGCAACTCTGCAAGAATTCTACCCATCTCATATGTCTTTGATTCAACTTACTCTGATTGTTCAAATACTGCAAAGCTTCATGATCTGTATACAACACAAACTCCTCAAGCAACAAGTAGTGTCTCCATTTGTTCAAGACTTGAATTATGGCATAAAATTCCTGATCATACACTAAATATCTCTTCTGGGCATCATTCAATTTCTCACTGAAATAGGCTACTTCTCTCCCTTCTTGACTCAAAACTGCTCCTATTGCTGTTCCACTTGCATCACAATCCACTTGAAATACCTTATGGAAATCTGGTAAAGCTAACATAGGCTGCTTAGTCACTTTCTGCTTCAACAATTCAAAACTTTTGTTTGCTCTGGTGGTCCACTTGAATTCCTTCCGATCTCCTCTCATGGTCTCAATCGTAGGGTTACAAACTGAATTGAAATTTCTGATAAACTTCCGGTAAAAACTAGCCAATCCATGAAATGATCTTACCTCCCCAATGCTTTTCGGTGTAGGCCACTCAACAATGAATTTCACTTTTTCAGGGTCCATTTTCAAACCATCTTCAGATATCACAAATCCTAAATATACTAACTCATCCTTCATGAAAGTACACTTCTTGATATTGATCAACAGCTTTTCTTCTCTCAACCTCTACAAAACTTGTCTTAATTGCAACAAATGCTCCTCTTTTATTTTACTGAAAATCAGAATGTCATCCAAATACACAATAACAAACTTACACAAGAATTTCTTCAATACCTCATTCATCAGCCTCATGAAAGTACTCGGTGCATTAGTCAATCCAAACTTCCACTCATCACCTTCTCTGATCTTGATCTGATGATATCCACTCTTCAAATCTATCTTTGTAAAGTATTTTGCTCCACTCAAATAGTCCATTATGTCATCCATCCTAGGCGAAGGAAACCGGTATTTCACTGTGATCTTGTTTATTGCTCTTGAATCGATACACATCCTCCATTCTCCATTCTTCTTAGGTGCTAATACTGCTGGTACTGCACAAGGGCTCAGACTCTCCTTGATCAAACTTTTCTTCAACAACTCCTGCACTTGTCTATTTAGTTCTTCATTCTCTGCCGGTGTTAACCGATGTGCAGCTTTGTTAGGCAAACTAGCCCCGGGAACCAAGTCCATGCAATGACCAATACTTCTAATAGGTGGCAATCCATCAGACACATTATCTGAAATGATGTCCTCATATTCTGTCTGTAAATCTCTTATCTCTTCCGGGTGCTCTTCTTCCGGTTCTAGTCTCTCAGTCTTCTTAGGAATTAAGGCAAACACACATTCTCATATCTCAGTCCATCCATGAATTTCCTTCCATTTACTAAACAGATTCTAACATTCGTACAGACTTCAATCTTAAAAGGTTCCTCCAAAGGTAACAAGGTTTGCTTCATCCCATTGGCCACAATAGTGTATGTATTCTTTGTCCCATCATGTATTTCCTATCTATCAAATTGCCAAGGTCTACCCAACAAAAGATGACAAATATCCATAGGCATAATATCACACAAAACTTCATCATGATAATTCCCAATTTTCAATTTCACCAAACATTGTTCACTTACTAACAACTTATGTTCATCCCGAATCCATGCTATCTGATAAGGCTCAGGGTGTTTCAATATCTCCAATTTCAACTTATTCACCATCTCTTCTGAAACAAGATTATCTGAACTACCACTATCAATAACAACTTTACAACACTTACCGGATACCTTACATCTGGTTTTGAACAGATTCTTCCTCTGCAAGGGTTCTTCATCTCCTCTAGTATGACACAAAGCTCTCCTCATCATCAACAACTCTCCATCTTCTGGTTTATTGTCAGATTTGTTGGGGTTTTCTTCCACCACTGCTTCTCTTCCGGTAGCCTCTATCTTCTTACACTCAAATGCATGGTGTCCTTCTCTTCCACCCTTAAAGCAAGTTCCTCTAAATGTCCTCTTATCTTGTCTTCCAAAGTTCTCATTTTGATAACCATTTGGTTCTCTCCTCTGGTAGAAATTTCTATCATCCTTCTGGTATGAATTACCTTCTTTACTCTCTTCCTTGTCCTTGTTCTGATCTGTATTGGTTCCTCTTCCTCCGGTATATCCTCTTCCTCCTTGAAATCTTCCTCCGGTAAACCTTCCACCTCTACCTCTCTATCTCTGCTCATGTCTTTTGTTCAATTTCTCTTTAGCCTTTAGTGCATACTGGTAAGCCTCTTCAACACTCTCCAATTTGATCATACTGAGTTCATCTTGTATAGGCATCCACAAACCATTCAAATATCTTGCAATTTGTTCATCTTCATCATCAACATGTCCGGATCTGATGTTCAACTTGTAAAATGCTTCGATGCACTCCTTCATACTAGATTCCTTCTGTCTAAAATTCTGCAACTTCCGGAACAAATCCACTTGACAATTCGTCGGCACAAACTTCGATTTCAACTACCCACTAAAATTAGAAGAGTGCATTTTAAAGACGAAGTTGCGGAAGTCATAGTCTTATTGCACCGTGTCGTGGGTAGTAATTCTACTGAGTTTTTTGAATTTTGGGTGTGTCATTTCATCCTCACTATCTGTGCTCCTGATAGTTCCATTGATTAGGCCTCTGTCATTAGTTTTCACCTGAATGAGAAATTGCGGAACTTCCGATAGTCCCTTGCTTTCCATATGTGCTCATATCTTATTTACATCCTTGCTAGTCAAGAGTCTGCTTGGCTAGGTCTAGAGCTTCATCACCCTTCCCCTGTTTTTGCGCTTGTTTATCAAAAATTTCCTTAGCTGACCCTGTGGAAGAGCACACATGCTTTTTGCCACGTCAATGATGCATTCTCAATGACTTTGGTCAAAAAATTGGAAGGAAACCTTGGCTTACAATTTTCTCGTGTTTTTGCCGACCTTGTGATGACATTTAGAAGTTTTTAGACCCAATTTGACCAATTCTTATATCTTAGAATTGGGGGTTTTGAGAAGGAGCCTCTGAAATTGCCCCATTTTCCCTCTAATTATGTTGTGTTTTTAGAAGTCTGCCACCACATGTCTGTATTGAATGTGAAGTATCTAAATATGGGAAAGAGGGGATATCCCTTTCTATTGTCCACCGATGTCTTTTTCTGTAAAACTAATGGTGCTGCTAAGGCAGTGGGGAGACTTCTGGAGAAGTTTCATTTTTCATCTTTATTAGCTAGAGGAAGCTTCGACAGTAAAGGGTATGTAACACACCATCTATATGCAAAACCTCCGACTGGCTAAATGGAAAATGGAAGCAGCAAGTTAGTTCTTCTCAAGGTTAGAAATCATCATCTTGCAGAGAGCATGGGACAATTTCTTCCTCCCCTGCCCAAACACCAGCAACCAGGTCAAGAAATAAACCTTTGAGCATAAGATCTCAATCAGGCCATGACGGAGAAAAACCGAAAGACTTACTCGGCTTAAAGCCACTTGTGAACAAGATGACCGAGCTACACTGCCCAAAGGAAAATCGCCCCTCTGATTCAGAGGGTATATATCAACAAATTATTGATGATAAGTCTTTTTCTGCTGTGCTTGAAATTCCTTCTTCCCCTATGCAAAGCACCCCTGGTATTACCAATAATGAATTAAATATGAGATGACCTCTGCAGCTTGGTTGAAGTCAGAGGTTGAGAAGAAAAGAAAGGTTTCCACCCCTCTCTACCAAAATTGACACAGTTGCATTGTTATTGCAAAGCTCCCGTAAGCCTAAGAAGGCTAAAAGGATGTCTTGAATTGTCTCTGATCTTGCTTTTGACCACCAAATCCTATAAATTGTTGATCCTATTGGAAATGTGGATGCAAGTGATGTAACTGAGAATGATTATAACATCAGTCATGTAGATATGGGACCCTCCACCTTGGAGGGTGATGTCTATCATCCTGACTACTCTGTTCATGCATTAATTAAAAGAGCACAGGAACAAAAGAAGAATAATCTTGAGCTCCCAATCTCAGGTACAATCTTTGAAAGATTTCATTTCATCTTTTCTAAATCCTACTGCTAGAGAGTCTTCGAGCTTGTAGGTGCAGGGGATTAATCTAGACTCCGTGAGGAAAGTTAAAGGTAACTTGGGGTATGCCAAAGTTGTCACTGACTAGATCGATGAAACATATGGTATTGGCCTAGGTTATGTCACTAAGTTCAGAGTGCTATATGTAAATATATGGAACAAAAGAAAGGAATTGTTAATAGAATTATAACAGGTCAGAAAAGAACATGGTAGTATATTCGTTCTCTGAAGAGAAATCATAGAGCTTATGTCATTGGGCCACGCCATATTAACCACCGAGAAAATAATTGAACATCCAAGGGAGGTGAATCCTATTTGGCATGATGCACTAGATTGGAAAGAGAAAATATATCGTGACTATATTGATGATATTGATAATGCCCTGAGATGTTACTTAAGTGACTTGCTGAAAATTAAAGAAAATCTCTACGCTTTGGATGTTGATCTCATGGACAGTTTCGAGGAGAATGTATTGGAAGTCAGTGAAATGATATGCCAATTTAGAGATAATTATCAAAAGAATGTTAGAGATCCTTAGAGCATGCCCTTGGAATCCTTTAAGATATTGGGTTGCCTGCAAACTCACGCTTCTACATTTGAATTTGAGATGGATGAAATGCACAAGAACATAGCTACTACCGATGGGTTGGTTGCAAAGTGGAGAACATGCTGCAGATCACCACTATACCAGACGACCCGAAAATGGAGGCAACTATGAATAGGTACCGTGAATACAAGCAAAGGATCTAAGCTTAGGAGGTGGCACGTGTCGAACAAGAGGTGGAGATTATTGAAGATGAAGAACTAGAAAAACCGTTATCTTTCATATTTTAAATATCTGGACTGTGTTTCTAATTAGGATCTTTTGGGAAAACTTTGTTTTTCTGATTAGAACAAAAATTTTATGCATGGGATTGTCTACTATTTTTTATATAGAAGAACTACTGGTGGTTTTCATATATTCATAAGCTTTGAATTATGGTGTATGAATGCTTTTCTGTTCTTTGAAATGGATGTTAGATGGTGAATTTATATTGTAATGGTGGATGATTTGATATTTCAGTTACTATGGAATATTAGTTGTGAATGATGTTTTGCAGTAGCTTTATTTTAAATCTAAAAAATTCTAAAAATAATAGATTAGTATTGTGAATGCCTTTATAAAGCTTTCTTGTTAAAAAATCTTTCCTTATTTGCTTTCAGGTTAAAAGCATATGAGTTGTTTGTCTATTCATTGAAAATCATTAGAAGGTATTTGCCACCTTGTAAAATAAGCAGAGAATCAGTCAGTTCATGTTTTGGTAGGCTGGTTCAATTGTGGTTACATTTGTCATCTCCGTGGGCATGAGAATATAGAGTTAGGTGAGAAATCTGTTGACCAACAAATTTTTGTCGACTCTGCTGGGGAAATATATAAGGATGAGTATTATGAGGCATTTGTGGGATAGTAGTCCGTTATGGTTCTGCCAAGCCAAGTTGCCCCTATGTTACAACCTAATGTAGATTGGTTGGTCAATAATCAAGAAGATTTAGTGGTAACTCTTTGACGCCTTGCCTGGGAAAAGAGGAGGACTATACATTTGTGCCACAGAGTTAATGCTGTCTTGGAAAAGGAAGAGGAGTTTGGAGAAAATGTTGTGCATATGGATGTTGCCCAAGAGGGAGTAATTATTCAAGCTAAAGAGATTCCCCCTTTACTAGTCCTTAGAAATAATTGAATCTTCCCCTTAGGTTGAAGTTGGCGACTCTAAGCCTTGCTAATTGAATTTTGGCTTCCAAAAGATACACTAGGGCTGATAAGAAAAAAGGTATTGTTGATCAAGATTTTGAATTTGTAGAGTCTATCAATGTTTCAACTTTCCCACCTTTTTGGAGAACTAAAACCATCAGTAGACCTCCTTCTCCCCCTAGGTCTAATAGGCCTAAATCTGCCCATTCACATTCTCTCAGTCAAGCTCTTGTATTGCAGGGTACCATACTACCTCTCAAAGTTTCTTTCCCAATCCCTGCTATCCAAATCATGGCTCAACTTGCACCACCTATACCATGGGGCTTAGCAATAGGTTCTATCACATTTGTAGTTGGGGCCTAGCTTCACGACTTACCCAATGGCTCTGGGAAAATTATCCCAAAGTTTAATGGAGATTGGAAGGTTTCTCCTGAATAACATTTGAAGGCTTTCTTTGCTGCATCTTCTATTTTGGCAGTGCAACACGAAGATGTTGCAATGAGGTTGTTTGTGGAATCCTTGACTGGTCCTAGTGCTGAGTGGTTCTATTCTCTCCCTGATGGTTGCATTAATGATTGGAATGCATTAAGAACCAAGTTTGAAAGCAGATTCAAAATAGTTGAGGATGATTCAGTATTGGTTGCTCAGTTAGGTTCTATGAAGAAAGAAGTACATGAAACTATGAGAGATTTTGTAGCAAAGTTTAACAAATTGTACAATAGGTTTTCTACTAATATGAGACCTGGTGAACATTTAATCAAAGCTATGTTTATTAACACCTTATCGCCCGATATAAGTTTTACTATAAAAGGGAGGGTACTGGTAATATAGAAATTCCTCAAACATTGGCTATAGCAATAGAAGATGATCTTATTACAACTGGGAAATGGAAAAAAAATTACAAGCTGGAAAATCATTACCAGTAAATTCCACTGATCTAGTGATTCAATGATTAGCCAATGATATTATTACCTTGAAGAGAAAGATGCCTAAAGGTCCATCAACTTCCTATTGAGATGTTTCAAGGAGGGATTACAATTATCAGGCAACCCAAAGTAAACCGCTTTCTATAGCTGGTCCAAGCCCGAGGTTGGCAATTGAAGGCCCTTCTTCTTCTTCTTCTTCTTCATCATCATCATCATCATCATCCTCGAATGTGAGTAATCATTGTGTTGTTTCATTTAACATCTGATCATGATGGAAGCACCTGTCCAAAAATGATAAGGTATACACAACTGCTCTCTACTAGTGAGGATACCATAGAGCCCTATGTAGAGGAACCTAGTTCATCCAAAGATGCTGGTGTCAACTTCTTTGAGTACTTGCCTAATAATGTTGATGAAGAATATGTATTGGTAGAAGTGAATGACCCTAATTGCGCCGTGTTCATTCGATCACAACATGCAAAGGGGGAACTGAGGAATGCCTCTACAACCCCAAAGTTTCTCTTAACCAGACAAAATAAAATAGATCAAGGGTCTCCCAAAGAGACTCAAGTTGAGGTAACCCCTTCTACTCTTGTTCTTGTTGTACTAAATGCTAGTTCCTTTGATATAATTGAGTCTTGTAAAAATACAAAGATTCAAATTTCCCAAGCTAGATATCTAAGGCTCAATCCTAAGGAATTGGATAGACTGGTTAAATTTGTCAAAGAGGGAACCCTACCTCCCCAATGCAATGCCCAGTTATCCTCTGATAATGAAGCTAGTGTAGAAGAGCAAGTTTGTGCTAATTCTAAAGATGATTCTTCTTGCTTGCAAGACCCTTCAGCCAAACCATAGCCTTTCTATGTATCTTTATTTATTGCTGGCTTTAGATTATGCAACTGCATTATTGATTCTCGTGCTTTCAAAAATGTAATGCCCACTCAAGTAGCCCAAGCTTTAGGTTTATCCATTACTTCTTCCCAAGGAAAATGCTACTCCATGGATTGTTCTGTCATTCCAATTATAGGTCAAATTAAAGACGCTCATGTAGCTCTTGCAGCTTTCCCAAAGAAGAGATTGAAATTGACAATATTAGTGGCTGATATACCTGCCAGCTATGGGATGCTACTAAGTAGAAGTTTTTGTATAGATCTGGGAGGGGAAATTCAAATGGATTGGTCACATGCTTTAATTCCACTTGAAGGGAAAAATATGCGTCTAAATCGTGAGCCCAAAGCTAAATTTACTGTGTTGAAGTCTAGAGATCCTAAAGCTAATATTCTATTTGTGGAAATTGGGCCTGACACTTATGTGTTTTCATCAAACCCTTATGATAATTTAGATCAAATTAGCCCTAGCCTAAAATATGAGTAATGGATATTGAAGTTTGATGGAAGTTGTGCCAACG